>NC_137023.1:2219905-2337405 GCF_032717465.1 Coenobita brevimanus | reverse complement strand
CAGTGACAGGGTTGTTGTTTGGCTTGAATAAGAAGATGAATTTGTGGAGTGGTCTTTGGCAAGGAAACACGCATGTCATCATTGACATCCAGTTGATTTCGACTTTTCGTTTTGAGAGAAACAAGCGCTGAAAACCCTGACTAACAAAGGTATGTAGTGGCAAACGGAATCACAGCTGGTTTTGCCAGACGGGGGTAGGGTTGTGTCAATGAACACCAGAATTCTTTAAGACTCCTCGATTTTTTTTTTTTTTTTTCTGTCAGTTAATGATGCCAAACGGCGTCATGAAATTGTTCTCATTTTTTCTGACCTTCACGGACCCCCTGAAGCTCATCCATGTTAAGAACCCCTGCTCTAGACCATATCCACGCCTGTGCAAATATTCAACCATACGTAGTGGACAAACAAACAGACTTACATTATAAAGTATAATATAGATACCACTCAGCGACTTTGTTCAGCTTAAGGGTAACCTGAAATGAAGACGTTAGAACTACATAAAAAGGAATTTTCAATAATTCGAGCGAGCAAAACGAAAGAGAATATATTTCAGCCGAATTTTGCTATGTAGAATTTTTGTCCTATGCGAGTTTTCCGTGCTTGATGAGCATCAAGATCTTGTTTTCTGCATATATTTTAAATAAGTTGCGTTATACATGCTAAACCGAAATTGCCATGAAAATTGCCTTAAAGTGGTACCAAACATTTCCCCCCAAAGAGCTAATATAGAAAAAAAAAATGTCCAAAACATTTCCGCTAAGCAAAAACAACACCCAAGCTTTTTTTTTTTTTTTTTCCTCGGTTGTTTGGCCAGTCATGGCAAGTTGTTCCTCTTTGAACTGTTATGAGATTGCCTTCCAGTGGTGCAAGTCATTTTCTAAAACTGAGCCAAATGTAGCCGGAAAAAGGCCAAAAATAATCAACGTTGGCCGAACACGTTCTGCACGTGTAGTGTGGACACCACTTCCTTGATGTTTTACTTTTTTCTGGATACCACACGACGATTTCATTTATGGATGGAAGGGTATCCTAGAATGAAGGGTTAAATGGGAAGCGCTGGACGATCTTCAGTCTGCTCACGAAATAATTTTATGTTAATCTGGACACTCAAGAAACGATAGTCCAGGTGCAAAGGGAGATTCTGAAAATTGATTTGAAGATGAATATGTCGCCCACTAGACATTCTCGTGCAGTACATTAAAGAAAAGACGACGCAAACAACTATAAACAGATGCTTAACTTATATTCGCAAGGCTTAGGTTAATGTAATGAGTGCATTCAGATCAACACAGCAAATTTCATGCCTTGAACTTTTACGTAGTTCCCCCTGAAAGAAATAGCCACGACCTAGGAAGGCAATATCTGCTAACAATTATGTGGCATTTCACCAAGATTGTTTCCTATATGTAATTATTTGTCTGTATCCCATATAATTCCACTGCATCATATTTAATCTGAACCTAAACTGGGTCTGAAGCCAAATAACACGTGCTTGCTGGTGGGTAGTGTTTTGGTGCTGGGTAGTGTTCGCCTGTCTTGTGGTAGTTACTCACCTACCTGGACAGACAGGAAGAGGGAGAAGGGGGAAAAGTGGGGACGAAAGACAAATGATCAACAATACAAGGGTTTCGCGCTTCATGAGGCTTCAACACGAACATGTGGCGAAATCACAAGTTGAGCGACGGTCATCATTGTCAACATCACAGTCCGTCTCATCATCATCAGTCATCTTTATCATTATCATCACAGTCATCACTATCATCATCAACATCTCGTAATCAAACATCACCACTTCTAATCATCGTCATCATATCACAGTCAAATTCATCATTAACATCACAGTCATCACTCTCACCATCATCTACATCTCCTCATCATAATCATCGCCACCATTTTTAGTTGTCATTTCCTTTATCATCATCATCTTTGAAACTAGCAATCATAGTGGCCAGACACACTGAAGGAAAGACTAAGGAGAAATACCGCTTGGGATGCGTTTTTTTTTTCTTTTTGCTTATAATTACTAGATCCATCGAAACACACGAAGGTTTATGATGAACATAAGAAGAACATAAGAAGAACATAAGAAGAGAGGATAACTGCAGTAGGCCGGTTGGCCCATGCTAGGCAGCTCCTAGAAGAGTAACTGAACTACTAGAATGAGATAAGGACAGCAAGTAAGAAAGCTCTCCCCCGCCCTCCAAACCCTCCAGCCGAAGCCGGCAGGAAAAAGTCAGAAAGAACTCCACGCAGTATAGAAAAACTGGCGTGGACATTTTACAGGAAAGTGTGAAAGGAGAATAGAGAGTATCATAGTGTAACCTGAAATGGAAAAATTATGAATTAGTATTGGTTATAAGATTTTCTTTTTTCTATATCCACCCCTAATTAGTCATATGCTTATCTAGCCTATGCTTGAAGCTCTCAGTGGAAGAGGCAGCAACTACTTTACTAGGTAGCTTATTCCATCCATCTACTACTCTATTTACCAAACCAATTTCTACCTATTTCCTTACTGAAATGGAATTTTTCTAGTTTGAAACCATTATTTCTAGTTCTATCCTGTATGCTCACTTTAAGTACCTTGCTAATATCTCCCTTATTTATACCCTTCATCCACTTAAACACCTCAGTTAAGTCTCCCCATACTCTACGCCTCTCTAGCGAATGCAGACTTAGTCTTTTCAGTCTGTCTTCATATGACAGGTTCCGGACGTCATGTATCATTTTTGTCATTCTTCTCTGTACATTTTCTAACGAGTTAATATCCATTCTATAGTAAGGACACCAAAATTGTACTGCATAGTCTAAATGTGGCCTTACTAATGCTAGATAAAGTTTCAGTATTACTTTTGATGATCTATTGCTCACGCTTCTCGAAATAAATCCTAGGACCCTATTTGCTTTATTTCTCGCATTAATACACTGTTGCCTTGGTTTAAGGTCGTTACTAATCATAACTCCTAGATCCCTCTCGCATTCCGATTTGCTAATTTCTTTGTTATCTAAGCTGTATTTAGTGTCTCCAGTGGTCTTGCCTACGTTAAGTACTTTACATTTTTCAATGTTAAATTCTATTTGCCAAGTTTTAGACCATTTGGACAATGTATCGAGGTCTTTTTGTAAGTTATGGCAATCGTCAGTCGAGTTAATGATACGCCCTATTTTTGTATCGTCGGCAAATTTGCTGATGCTGCTATTGACTCCTAAGTCTAGATCATTAATATATATAATAAATAATAAGGGACCGAGTACTGAACCCTGTGGTACACCGCTAGTTACTAATCCCCAGTCCGACTTAGTTCCATTTATTAATACTCTCTGCTTTCGTCCTTTCAGCCAGGATACTATCCATTTTAAGATATCGCCGTCTATACCGTGTGCTCGAACCTTTCTAACTATCCTTTCGTGTGGGACCCTATCGAAAGCTTTACTAAAGTCCAGATAAATAACATCGCAAGCTTTATCGCTATCTACTGCCTCATAGACCTCCGAGTAGAATGACAACAAGTTTGTGAGGCAGGATCGTCCTTGCCTGAATCCGTGCTGACTTTCGTTTATAAGATTAAATCTTTCTAAGTGTTCTCTAATCTTATTTGCCAAAATTGACTAACATTTTTCCTACTATTGACGTTAGACTTATCGGACGATAATTCGACGCAGCTGATTTATCACCCTTTTTAAAGATGGGCACTACGTTTGCGGTCTTCCACGCCTCTGGAACTTCTGAACTTAGAGTCATTAAATAATGTTAAAAGTGGCTGACATAATTCTTCTTTGGTTTCTTTTATAATTTTTGCATATATATCGTCCGGACCTGGCGATTTTTGAGGTTTTAAATTATTAATTTCTTTCAATACGTTCTCCTTACTAACGGTTATTTTACTAAGAATATTTTCCGTATTCTCATCGTAAATATTTGCTGCTTGAGGGACCAGGTCTAGATTTTCCTTGGTGAATACTGATTTGAAATAATTATTTAGGATGGAGCACATTTCTTTATCATCACTGGTAATGTCACCTGATTCTGTTCTGAGTGGGCCTATCTTATCTTTATTTTTCGTACAGTACATTTGATAAAAACCCTTGGGGTTTTCTTTTGATTCACTAGCAACCTTAATTTCATAACTTCTCTTTGCTTTTCTTAAGTCCCTCTTTACATCTCTATTTAAAATCGTGTACCGGTTACGTAAGTGTTCCTCTCCACGTTTTATTTTTCTATATATTCCTTTCCTTTGGCCTGAGAGATTTTAATCTGTTGTTTAACCATCTTGGTTCTGAATTATTCGTTCTAAACGGTTTTGAAGGGATATATCTATCTTGGCCTCCGTGTATCATATTTATTAACTCGTTATACTTCTCACTGGTCGAACGTCTGTTTGGTATTGGAGCTGAGTTAATTCCCATCACCTGGACTACATTCCTATCTACCACCTCCCCCCTCACAGACATCTGACGGACATTCCCACGTGTTTCCTGCCCCACACCTATGACCTGGGGTTCCCCACTGACCTGGCATTCCCTCAAACAGGTAATCTCCCTGTGAAGTAGGCTACCGTTCGAAATCTCCTAGACGAAATCTCCTAGACGAAAATTAGGAACGGTGGAGGCATTTTCAGTGGAACAGACATCCCAAATAAATTTGAACTTGATTTCCTCATGATCGCTATTACCGAATCGTCCACCAACCTCTATATCACTATTGATATTTTCTTTATTAGCTAAAACCAAATCTAGTATATTATTACCTCTGGTGGGCTCCCTGATATACTGATCAAGGAAATTATCCTGTACTACCTCTAGAAATTCCTCTGACTCTGCATCCCCTGTCTGTTTCCTCCAATCTATCCTTGGTAGATTAAGGTCCCCTACAATTATTACTAAGCTGGACTGTGATGATTTCCTAATTTCCTCCCAAAGGTATTTACTATCAGCTCTACTTAATTTAGGAGATCTGTAAATTGCTCCTAAGACTAATTTCTCCCTATTGTTACTAATTTCGACCCAGACACTTTGTGTCCCTATTTACTTCAATGTCTGCTTTATTGTAACAGTTTAATGAATCCTTTACATAAATAGCTACCCCTCCCCCCTTTCTTCCCTGACGGCTTGACACAAAAATATTATAGCCTTTTATCTGATATTCTGCTAAAAATTCTCGAGTGTCTGTATTCATCCAAGTTTCACTAATAACGGCAATGTCTATTTTCTCCATACAAATTAAAGCCCTCAGTTCATCCATTTTATTACGTAAACTCCGGCTGTTTGTATAGTACACTTTCAGATTATTACTAGTTGTTATGCCTCTACCTTGGCATTTACTGTTATTTATTTTATTACTAACTGGGAAACTCTTTACTTTACTAATATAACATTTTTTTTTTAAATATTTAGCTGTCTTTACTTAGCAGAGGGTTTTAACATCTATAAGTTATCGCTCAGATTCCAGTTCTGTTTCCTTCGACTTCCCCGATACACGAGAAACACATGGCTTCGTACGACTCAGGGTTCTCTCTCTCTCTCTCTCTCTCTTACACACACACACACACACACACACACACACACACACACACACACACACAAAGTACTAGACGCAGCAAAACAGACCTAGAAACAACGCTGGAGTTCATTTGTAAGTTACTCACAATACCATAGACATAAATCAGTAGACAGAAATATAGTTCCATTTCAGTGGAGATTTCCTTTCGTTTACTGAATGCGTCAGAGCGTTAATAAACTCTTCACATTGTTTTACATTCTTTCATATTCAGAAATGTAAGACCAACTGAAACATAGAGAGTTTTTTCTCGTTTCTTTTATATTTACCATTAAGTCAGGACGGGAAAAGACCGACTGAAGTGACGATGATGATGCTGGTGATGATGGTGATGGTTGGCCAGTCGTACCAAACACATGGAATCGTTCATGTCTTTTATCTCACCCAGAATTACTAGACACAACAAAACACATGGAGATATATCGCTCTTGGTCAGCTCATTTGTGAACTTCTTCGCTCCCATCCCTATTATTTACCTCTGTCTTCCTGCCGTCAGACGCTTATATTTGGCTAATGAGAGGCTTTTCGAACTGGAGAGGTTCATTATAGCCTTCACCGATTTCTTTAGTACGAGAGGCTTTCCCCGAGTCCAGTAATTCGCACGGAAGTAGCAAGAACGGAAGTAATAAAATACTAATTTAGGGCCTCGCGTGTATTCCCTCTTGTGTGTTGAAACCTTGTCAGAGAGAGAGAGAGAGAGAGAGAGAGAGAGAGAGAGAGAAAGAGAGAGAGAATGATGAAACGGGAACTTTGTATATTCGCATGCCCTCTCTCTAACAACCCCGCCAAAGGACACTCAAGCATCACTTTTAAGGCTTGGTGATATATTTGTAACATTTTTTCTCCTTCTTTCATATCGCTTCAACACGGACAAACAGTAAAATTACAGACTGAAAGAAGCTGATTCACTTTTTGTTGACAAATTGGAGACACACCGATGTGGGACTTAGTGTGTATTGACGTTTCGCTTCATGGCTTCCTCAGAATACAATTTTGTATTCTGAGGAAGCCATGAGGCGAAACGTCAATACACACTAAGTCCCACATCTGAGACAAGTTCATCATCGTTTATCATAGTGTGTGTGTGTGTGTGTGTGTGTGTGTGTGTGTGTGTGTGTGTGTGTGTGTGTGTGTGTGTGTGTGTGTGTGTGTGTGTGTGTGTGTGTGATTTATTCAGCTTATGGCAAACTTCTTGTGGGGAAGGGATTGAAAGCTCTCCTGAATGATTTTGCTCATCCGGTGACCTTTTTCCGATTATTTCCCATTAAAGGCATCCTCTCATCATCGTCTCTCACTGGTAGTTGATTTTAGTGAACGCCAAACGATTATTTCTCAGCGCTAAGAGTGAGCGTAGGAGCCAGAGAGTGTCAATACCGTCACCATTAAGCCTTTCATGACGGGTGGGTTATTTCATCCCTGCTAAGGTGATGTAATTCAGGTGAGTCATTAGCCGAGGTGCGGTAAGCTCTTGTGGGTAGGAAGCTCACTAACACCTCTTCCTTACCGGTTTATTCTGTAGTTACTCCGTTAAATCTACGTCGGTATTAAAAAATTATAACCAGCCGAAAAGGGAAGACTGCAGGGTCCCTTGGAAAATAAATAGATAAGGAAAAGGTGCTAGGGAGATTACTAACCCGTCGAGATTACGGACGAAAGTATTAATATTGTCACGATTAATTCTCTCTTCTCGTGGCATTTGTAGCATTTTATTCCATCGAAAGCTAGGCAGTTGGGTTCAGCTAAGTGAGTTAACGGAGGAATTGGAGTTATTGGGGTGCTAGGTATAGTAGTCAGATGAAAAAGTCTTGAGACGCCACATACGTTAGCAAAATTTCTTCCTATCTTTCTGAGTATGTGGTACTTCTGGATTAGCACAGAATAGTAGTTTTGAATATGCACAAAGCAGGATAAATAGCCAAATAACTTATACTCGTATATTGATAGTGCTACAACACAAACTATAACATGCACTCTCAGCCCGTAGTCGTAAATTATACTTTACTCTCCCTCTTGCAGTTTTTTCGTCTGGTCAATAAAGCATTCTAGAAGGGAAGGGGTCAATAAAGCCGTGTCTAACCACTCCATCTCGAAAACTATATCCTACTGTGAAAAAAATCTTAGAGATAGCATGAACATACTAAAATATAAATCGCAGGAACAAAGAAGTAAAGACAGGGTATACAGCACAAGGTCTCAGATCCCTTCCTTATTTATTTAGAAATGGCGTAGCGGGAGTCGTATTTTATTTTTAGCACTGCCTTCTCTTCCGTCTTTCGACACAGTGGGGGATGATAGAATATTGATGACTGGCGAATCACAAAATGCTAAGCCACACATTGCCACACCAAACATTCCAGCACCAGACTACCACAACAAGCAGTACCACAACTACCACAACACGCACTGCCGCACCACACATTGCCACACCACACCACACACTGCCACACCATATCACGGACTACCACAACACACCTTACACTGCCACACCACACCACACAACCAAATCACAAACACTAATACGCCACACCACGCAGTGTCACACACACATTACTAAACCATGCACTGACACACACACACACACACACACACACACACACACACACCTCACTACCTTTTCTTCCACCCCTTCAGCGCGTTGCCGCCTATTTTTCACGACCGCTAGACGATTTTATTCAACTCTGCGGAGACGTATCGTAGTGACGGGGAGGAGAAGAGGGAGTCACAATCTTGTTAAATTAATTGTATGGATGTTACGTAGTCTGACGCATTTTCCTGTTCAGTCTTGCTATTTACAGACTATTTTATTCAGCGTAGGAGAACCATTTAGAGCTGAAGGGGGTTAGATCCAGCCTCCATTAAACTCATTATGATATGCCTCCTGTAATATCAGGTAACTATATCAACCTTTATGTGCTCAGTTATCTTGCCGCGCCAATATCCTTCGCGACTTTCTTTTCAGTTACGTGTTGCATTTTATTTAGTTACTTATTTCCTCTTCATTCCAAAATTAGACAACTTGTATCTTAGGTAACCGGCGATTTACAGTAGGGTCTTGTGATTAACAAACATACACCAATAATTAATGTAGGGTGAACAGGTGAACAGACAAGGAAAGTAAGCTCCCAAACATTCCCCCGGAATACGACACGCAACCGTCGATTTTACATCCGAGTACCTATTTTTCGTTCTAGGTACCAACAGGCTAGGGTAAAGGAGACCGTGCCTAAAGGTCTCGTGGTCGACCCGGGAACTCTCGCTTGGGAGGCGAGTGTCCTACCGTTACACCATCGTCCAACCCATAATTTATGTAGGAAAAGGAAATTAATTTTTATACATTACAGTTACATAAAAGAATGCCCAGTAATCAAGTATCATGTCCTTGATTATAGAACTTTTCCGAAATCCAAGATATCTTTAAAACAACGACGACATTAATTTATAGAATGTTTGCCTTTATTTCAGAAAACAAATTCACAAAAATGAATAGGCAGAAAGGCTGTCGTGAAGATGAATAAAGAAGTGGTCTTGGAAATTTAATTGAGCTTTTATGGTACAATTAAAGACTAAAATATACTCAGTTTTGAGATCCATGGAGGCCTACACAAGGTGGCAAGATTGATGGCATCTGGTTGAGGGTGGAAATACCGATGAAAGACTATGGTGCTTACAAATTCTTGGTCAGTGTTTCTCAAAATGGGGGTTAAGATTTATTTTACACTCATTTTCCGGAGGTAACTATGGTGGGATTTTTTTTTTCCTGTCAAACCGCCTTTTCCTGAATATACCTAGAGGCAGCACAAGGTCAGTTACTAAGACGCAGCAGATAGTGAAAGATTGCTACTGGTTACAAAAAATGCTTTAGTTGATGTCTAAAATTTATCGTTTTCTGTGATGACTCTCCCATAGAGTGATGATTTGGTGAGGGGTAACAGGAGAATTTTACCCAAGATCTACACTTACTGCATTATGGGAATGTTATTAGATACCAGGTCTAGTTTTGCACGCATATCCTAATTCCTTCCAAAAACCATCACGTCATTTCGTAAATATACTGACAGAACGTTCTTTGCCTGTGCCGGTGGAGCATGTTCAGGAAGACTGTTCTCTTGTCTTGTCTTTACATAAGGTTGAACAGTTTACTTTTTTCCAAATCTGTTAGCTTCTGCGTAATTCTGAAAACTTCTATAAGGTTTTTCCTTCGCCTCATCTAAAACGAATGCAAGACCAACTATATCAATTTGCCTTCGTATGAAAGATGCTACATTCATGAAGTCTTTAGGGCTATTCGCTATACTTTCTCCAGAATATCGCAATATCCTTTTTCAAAATAAGGACTTAAGGTTTGAATTTGCAGTTTCCACGTGGAATCTCCCATAGACAGGTTATAGGCTATTTTCGTAGTTCCATTTATGTCCTCTGTACTTTAATAATGCATATGTCTTGTGTAATGTATTTTGAGCATAATTATACTTCTATTTGTCACTCAGGCTTCATAAAGACAAGCTATTCCATCACACTCAGCTAAGATACTGTGGATATTCTACCTCACCGTTAACAGTCACAAACATGAGAAAACCGAATTGCTGAATACCATGACTGTGTATAAAGGTAACAAATAGACATCACTTGCACTAAGAAGCCTAAGTACTCGCAGTCAAGGCCCACATACAAAATTATTACTTCGGCACATAATCCATCCCACCTCTTTTCTGTCCAGCTGTCTATTGCGAAAGTTAATCATTACTCCCAGTCCTTCATGTATGCAGCAGATCAACCCTGGAACTGTCATCATTGTCTGTATTTCCTTCTGTATCTGACCGTCTTTTAAATGCAAGGGGTTCTCTCTTTCTCTCTCTCTCTCTCTCTCTTGCTGGCCTCTAGCTTTTGGTTCCTTCTTCCATGCATAAGAAGGTAACTTTATGTAAACAACTCCCATAACAAGGAAAGAAGATACGAACAACTCCTCAGTAGTTAACAAAATGGCTGAACATATAACCTTCCTCCTCCACACAGCAACGCACCTCAAATATACACAAACACAGCCAACACAGCTCTTCAAAACAGCCAACCAAGTAACACCCCTCATGAAACCTCCTCCCCAAACGTACAACCCTCAGAAACACACACACACACACACACACACACACACACACTTACCTCATGCACATAAATCTCAAAACACAGACAATCCTCAAAATAGCCTCCACAAAGGATCTCTCGAAGCGACCGGCCTCCTGCAGTCCACTGGGTTTCCGTCTGAGAAACTTGGATGATGAAGAAGAAGAAGAAGAAGATCAACAGCAATAATAACATCATCAACAAATTATCATCATCGTCACGCTCCTGCTCCTCCTCCTCATCATTCTTTTCCTCCTCATTATCATCATCCTTCTCCTCCTCCTCCTCCTCATCATCATCATCACCATCCTTCTCCTCCTCCTCATTATCATCCTCCTCCTCCTTCTCCTCCTCCTCATCATCATCATCATCCTTCTTCTCCTCATCATCATCTTTTTCTGTCTCCTCATCGTCATCATCATCCTTCTCCTCCCCCTTCTCCTCCTCCTCCTCCTCTTTCTCCTCCTCATCTAATCACCTGGTGGTAGGAAGAAGTCAAGTACCACGCTTTCTACAAACCATCTACACCATTTTTAAACCTCAGCCTCTTTAGCCCCTTTAATTACGTTCTTTCCATCTCCACACAATTTTATTCAGTTGAGGGCAGTTTCTTCAGTTTATTCAGTTCAAGCTGGCTCACTTAGAAACGACCATCATGCTTCCTTAGGCGGATTGAAGTCGTCTGGTAGTAAAATAAACAGATAAGTACGTAAATATATAATAAGTCAACGTAAAGGGTTTGAATATTATATCCAATTTCTTTATTAACTAACTTTACTGTTACAACTGAGTGTGCAGGGATGTAAGCTAGCCTAGAATTACTGATGGCCTAAACACCTGTAACTGAGAGATGTGAATAGTCTGCGTACCACATTAAATTGTTCAGTCATTAGTGATGTACAGATGTCAGACATGTTATACGATCACCCTATGCTTCTGAGGTTATCATGAAAGTTCGGGAAATTTGCCATATGCTCGCGTTTTAAGTTATGATAACATGGCTGGAAGTTACGATTCAGAAAGTGTCTCTGAAATAGGAAAGTGGAGAGGCTAGACTTTTACTTTTCTCACGCTTGTATGACACACTCAACTAATAAAATAATCTAATTTTAACTGCAATCAAGTACTACATTATTATTATTATTTTTTTTTTGGGGGGGAGGGATGCGAGGGATAATTATGACTATTAATAATCAGGACTGGGATATACAGAAACACACTTACCATCCACTTTTTGTCGTTAGTCAGGTTTCTATTTGCAGGAAGAATAAGGACGCTGTCGACTCTGCCTCCTGCTCTAACTTCGTAAACACATTTTAGTTACAAGGGAATAATTACTGTAGGTTATAATAGTTTTCTACAGGACGATCAGGGAAAGGGCTGCATAATCTTCCCAAGTTTAGTTCTTCCCGTAAAAATATTTCTACATTACTACGGGAATCGATCGTAAATGTCTGACAGTCCTACCCTAGGGTCTTGTCACCCACTCAGCTTACAAAATCAATCAATCAATGAGTCAATAAATGTCTGGCACTATATGAAATTAGATACTACATTTATCCCAGCCATGAGAGGGTTAATGATATGAAGGGATAATTACACCTTTCTTCGTAATATCCTCGGTTCGTTTCATCTGAGGGAACTAGACCAACTATGGAACTTGATTTCTTAGTTAGTGTTGCGTGAAATTTGATCAGTCTATGTTATGAGGCAGGAATGAGTCTCCTTGATTACCAGTCAAATTTATCTTTCAATCGGACGACATTTGGCCATTAACTGAACTGAAAGAGGTTGGGGATCTTTGTCTGATGAGTGTAAATGGACTATAAATTGGCAACACAGCATTTCGGTACATCAAAACTATTTGCCTGACAAAGAAATCACTCAGTATGTTATGGAGCTTGGCACCAGTGTCAGAAGGAAGGAGGGGACCGGAAGAATTTGTTGGTGAGGAAGTATCTATCAGTGACAAGGAACAACTGTCTGGGCTTAACCAAACGTGTGTAGGCAGTATATTGTGGGTGAGGGACAATCAGAAACGCAGAGAAGCGTGATTGTCAGGAAAGCATTCAGTCATTCCATAGACTATGAAACAGCGTGGAAATTAAAACCCAGTACCCTGTTTCAGCATCCAGTGCAAACAACCTAGGGGAAAAGAGACAGTGCCCGAGAATACGTGATCAGTACTCTTGAATTATATCGTACATAGTTTTCTGATGGGCTCTTATTTGTAAACTTTATGTCAACGGCGTGTCTTACATTACTGTCTATTTTCAGTATTTATTCATTATTTTGATAATTTTTGCCCGAGTTCTGTAATCTTTCCTCATGCTTAGTTAAGTTCTTATAACAAATTGTGTAAAATTGTAATTATTTGTTGGTGTGATAATATTTCGAGAATGTATGCATTATTTATTTATTTATCTCTGAACGAGACAGTTACGCTAAAATTAAACCTATCGACCGCACAAGCGGCAAAGGGATAACTAAGATAAATTAACAGTATGGGTTTAAGTGTTTTGTGACGGGAAGGTTATGCAGTCTCCTTAATGGAAGTTTCAAGCTTCGAATTTAGCCCAAACTGAAGATTTTTGACTGCTTACATAAGAGTTAAAAGAAACACTCAAATCATGATCAGTTGTTTCGCCAATTCTGTGTAGAGTGGTCTCGAGTAAGCAGGCCTCGGTGAGTCAGTCCTGGCCAAGTATTAGGGAAGATATTCTGAAGAACGAAATAAAAGAAACAATCATTCTACTCAATGCTGAGGAATAACACTGAACGATGTATGTGCAGAAGACTAAAGAAAAACCACTTCTGAAATACTGTTGTGCTGATCTTGTAACCCGCAAGTATACAGAGGGTACAAGTGTGAAGTGTTGACTAATTATGTTTTATAAAATAAGATTAAAGTCAGCAAATACGAGCATTTTCTCGAGTTCCGGTAGAAATGGAACTGTCCGGTGTTTGTACACTGAAACAGATCGTCGAGAATTTATGGAGACTGGAGGGTTGACAGAAGTAATTAGATTGCTGTTGTTTAAGCTTTATATCCTAAACAACAGTGGGATGACCAAGCTTTTACTCAGCCCTGCGAGGGACATAAACTTCGGCATGCGGCCGGTGGCAATACTTTTTTGGCATGTAGTGGCACACTGTCTCAGTAAATTTTATGTGTGGTGTGTTCGCCTTAAACTGAGAAGCAGTATCATTGTTTCTTCCTGATTTGGAGATGTGTATTCGGCACTTGGTTCTCTGAGTCAGGCAGTAGCAGGACCCTGGAAGATGTAGGAGAGCAGGAGTTCCGCACTTTGGGTTCGGTGGTGTTCACAAGCCATAACAGGGTTGTCTTTAACTACTTCTGAGAGGTGTTTGTAGCTTAGTAGGAAACGTCTAACTCTGGACAGCATTTCGTGGTTGGTGCTATTTTTTCTGGTATTTTGTGGCTGTCGTGTACCAGGAAGCAGGAGAGCCTTGAATCATCTAGGCCTCATCTCTTCTTAATGAGTTCTGGTCTTAATATTTTTCCTTGTCTGTGAAAGACTTTGGTGTAAGAGGATATCAGTTCTTACACGGCTTTTATAAAGTTTTTCAGCTCCGTCCTCATCCTCGTTACTGGTGATGCTAACGTTGCCGGGTACGCAGTTTAAAATGACGGCGCAATTTTCATTCATGATAGCTCTTGCCTTTGTTAAAAATGGAGTGAATAGTTTAATAATATCTGAGGGCTCTGGGTATTGGAGCATTTCTGTGAGCGAAAAGGCGTCATTGTGGACTTTTATATTATGGTATGGTTAGTTCCGGCCATCTTGGACGACGCCAGCAATGGAAATAACTAGTTCTGGGGCGGGCTCGGTTAGAGACTTCACATTTCTACAGTTCTGCTGTTTACGAAAGCTGTTGTACGTTTTGACGGGGGAGGGTATCCGCCCCCCTCCCCCCCCCTTTCGCAATTCCCACTCTCCCTATATCAGTAATGGCTTTGTTGCCTTGTGGGACCAGCTGTTGATGAGGAGTGTTGAGTTGCGAGCAGGGGTGACCGGCTACCCTGGAAAAAAGGCTGAAGTGCTGCAGGCCATTTTGTTGATGATTGTATTATAACTATCTTGTATTAATGTACAAATTTATCACATGCAGTGTATCTTACAAAACTAGCCCATTAAGATATAAAAGTTTATACAAAATACTCAGTCTTGGAATATTTGTCAAGCCCAGCCGAATTCACAAATAGTATAATGGGCGGCACACTTTTTAAGACAAGGCAAAGGGAATGATCTATTTGAAGCCAGTGTACAGTCGGCATCAGAAATCGTATCATCTCCTCTGCTTCTCTCCCGATGAACTTTGAAAATCTTTGTGATGAATCTTCAACAAACGACACTAATGGCACTGATCTATGGCCGTATAAGTTCACCAGCGTCGGTTGCTGCTGATAAACCAGACTGAATTTCAAAGTCCAAGGAGAGAGAAGCAAGAAAGGAGACAGGATTTTTTGTGCCAACTGTGCATTTAACTGAAAGGCGTGAAACAACCCCCCCCAAAATGGCCATATAGTAGTTTTAAGCATCATCCTTATTTACACTACAAAGGACGATATTTCAAGCCTCTAAACAAGGGATTTCTGAATTAATCCTTATATAAACTTCATCTTTGGCAGCTATAGAGAATGCCACAATATTACACAGTTCGCGAGAGACAAATGTGTACAATCAAAATTTGATTGCACATTTGGTTAACCATTCGAATTCGTGGTGTTCTAGTTAACCCAGTTAATCTGGAGACGTTTTTTATTTCTTGTTTACTCCAAATGATTCAGATAAGTTAAAAAAAAAAAAAAAACTCGTATCGAAGAAACTAAGGCTTTATCTTAACCCCTATATTTGACAAGCAGTCCCTCCTTTCCTTGTTAAAACTGTCAGAGAAATAAATATATTTTTTTTTAAGAAAGTCACTATCAAAATCTCTAAGGACCGAATTAGGGATCTTTACTCACTACTGTGCATCACAAAATGGCAGACCTCACAAAGTCATATTATCACAGTCATCTCGCCCTTCTCACACCAAACTCAGAACTGATGCATAAATTGCCTGTTTATTTCAGAGAGAATTAGCCAGAAACAGAATCATACAATCATATTACTAAGGGTTGCCTTTCATTTTTTTCCCGTATTTCACTTTCCTCTTTATTCCACCACAATTTTATTCAGCATATAACAGTCATCTGGTAGCGAAGCGGTCATTGAAAGCTATACGGTATCTATCCTTAGTTCCTTACCACACAGTTTGAAAGCTTTCCTCTAAACTAAGTAGAATAGCTAAACTTACCAAAAATTAAACAGCACAAAATATGTCATCAGACTGAAGAGGCGAAGTCCTGTGAGGCAAGAGTAAGTGGCAGGAAGACAGGCAGGGAGGCCAGAGCAGCCAGTAAGTGCAAATTTAATGCTGAGCTTATTAGAATAGGATAATAAGAAGAAAAAAAGGACTCTTTCTTGCCAAGACGAATTCTCCTGTGTCGTCTGGTTTTTCAAAATGGTTTTACTAAGCGGAGGAACCTCGTCGCAGGTAAAGCAGTAATCCTTTCAGTCATTGCCGTGGACAATTGAACATACATTGGTAGGATATTCTGGTTATAACCAAATATTTTAAGTCAGTGAAAGAAAAACTTTAGCTGCAAATGGATTAACAAGCAAGGAGAATGGATTGCACAAAATATACTGCAATAGTTAAAAAATGTAAATAAAAATCTGTACTGAAAGTATGTATGATTTTGGCCAGTATAAAAAAATATGATTTGGTAAATACGAGTGTGGAAAAAAAAAATATACGAAAATTGAGAGGTGTGCAGGGAGGGAAAAAGCTTGTGGAAACTGTATGCTGTGCTGAGAGGAAATGGCGATAGGAAGGCTGAAACGTGAGAAAACTACATGTGGCGTGGGGAGGCAGAAAAAGGACCATAAAACCGTGACAGAGAGGAGGTGTTCCAAGAATTTCAGTTACGTTACCTATGCTCATAAAAGTGCTCGAGCGCATGGATTTTATTATGAACGACAAGTAAAACAAATTAATATAAACACTGGAACATCTGGTTGCCTACTGATGGGAGAATATTTAAAATAGACTCCTGCAGATACTTGAACATCCCACGACAGCAAAGAACCCGCTAATTCTTGCGGTACCGTCACGTTTCCAGTTATGCTTACAGTGCCAGCTCCTATGTACAAGTGTGCAGTCGGACACAGTAAACTAGAGCCGCACTTTCCTAGTACCATTTGAGCGGTTACTGCTAATTGCGTCTGGTGTCACTATTTTTTCCAAATGATGTTTTAACTTGTCATAACTACTAAGCAGTGGTACAGCTCTGGAAGCATGGCCAGTTGTTTTCGATTTTGTTCGCTGTGCGCCAATAAATGTGGGCAGAGGTTCCACGCAGGGAGTTAGCCACTCTGAGGGATGCCATACAACCAGTAACAACAGAACAATAGCTGATGAATAGGAACCAAATGAGATCAAGATGTCATCAGAATTAATTCATGCATAATACGAAGTGTAATGGTAAAGCTGATGGTTAATTTTAGCACATTATCATATGTCTGTGTTTAAGCTCTTAAAATGATAGTTAAGATTTTTTTTTTTTTTTTTAAATGAAAATATGTATATGGAGAGCTATTAGGACTACGGATTGTCGATAATATTTAATTTTATTGCGAAAACGAACATCGAATGAAGCCAAGGCCGTCTTGATATACAGGCCTCTGTAGGAGAGACTGATGACGTCAAAGGGGTGGCCACAAATTCCCTCTGCCTTTGCCTCTCCCTCATGCGTACACATTTAATATTTGCTTACTTATGTATGACCATTATTATTTATTGATTATTAGTGTTAATACTAATAGTTATTATCATTTATTATTATCACAAACATTAAAAATTGTTCCCGATTTTAAGGCCTAAAACACTAATGAATAGATGTGTTCAGATGCAAATTTTATACGACATTAGGATACCTGTCTGTGTAAAGATTATTTATCACTGTACAAACTGAAAATAACTGTTTTACTTGCAAGGTAAAATAATACAAATCCGGGTTGGCAACAACGTCGGTGACCCACCTTTTGTCCACCTGGATTTTGAATAAAACCCACTTGAATAAACCCAATATTATGTCCACTTTACTGTTTTTTAATGCATCTGTTAACATACAATCTGCATGAATTTCCGGGGAATTTGAAAAATAAGGTATAAATAACCTACACACATAAAAAATTGAATTGCTGAAGAAGGCAGTACACCAAAGGAAGAAACTACAGACACAATATGTACATACATAATCAACCAATATTGTATACGTTAAGCTTCTGACTACCATTGCATTGCATCGCACGTATGTGCCTTTTTTTTTTTAGGCTATGTATAGGCAAATATAGCTACCATATATAATTATATAAGCATATTGCTATATAACTATATTCCAAATATCGGTAGTTTTTTTTTTTCCTCTCTCTCTCTCCTCTACATGTTAGGTAAGGTCAGATTAGTTTATTATCCATCTAACAGCCTCTAACATAAAACAGTGCAACAACTTTACCTAACTGTAATGGGGACTAAATTTTATACAAAATAATGAGTATTTGTTAAAGACTTGCCCAACAGCAATTTTACCGAACTGATATTTGTTATTTAAATAACAGGTTTCTTGTTTCATATTTTCATTTCTGTTTGTGCTCCAACCGGCGCAAATCTCTTTTAAGTCCCTCTCTTCAAACTATAGGAAACATGAGTATCAATAAAATAGACCCCGGCCTGGCTAAAATTCATATTTAGCTAACAATTCATGTCATCATATTAAGCATAAGATTTAGGCAAAGGCATTGCATTTGGCTTTGGGCAGACCCATACACATTTCTTCTTGGCTAGGTTGGGCCTATACACATTTTTCCTGGCCTGGGCTTGGCCTTTGCACATTTTTCTTGGCATGGGCTAGGCCTATACATTTCTTCCTGCCTAGACAAGGCCTATGAATGTTTTGCTTGGCCTGGGATGAGCTTATAAATGTTCCTTCTTATCCCAGAATAGGCCTATACTTGTCGGTTGATATCCTTATTACCTAGTTATTTCACTGAATACATATAATTAAAAGACTAAATCAAGCTACCACTGAGTAGCCTACGTTATTTTGCATGGAATGAAGGCATCAGTAAACAAATTAACATCTCAGTACGACTGTGATCCACCGAAATATGCACAGTTAATAAAGAACAGAGAAACTTAGACTGTGTTGTAATTTCGTTGCCTAACGTATTTACAAAAACTACTTTACTGTAACCTAGAAGATATCCACTGTTGACAGTCTGATGCCTCTAATTTCTCATTTAAAATGTTTTCAGTAATAGCAATGATGCTTTTCATGCATTCTAGTATGGCTATACATATTTAATAATACGTGTATGGCTTACCGTGAACGAAATCCAGATGGGAGAGAGGAAAACTTTGAAATAAGTGGGTGAATTGTAGGCGTGCCTCACTGTTTATAACGTGGCGGGTGGGCTGGCGGAATAATACAAATACAATCAGGGCTCTCACAAGAGGAGATCAGTAATTCCCTAGACTTGGGCTGAAAAATCCCTAGATTGGACAAAAAGTCCCCAGATTAAAATTATATATTTAATTGTACTTATAAATAAGAAAATCATATATTTTTTTTTAAATCATAAGACAAAATGGGTGGTTTATACTTATGAGATTTATTTTTCATTATACAGTAATCTTTTGGTTTACATAGCTTTGGCATAAGTAAAACAAAATAAAGCATTGTTTTCTGACCAGAGTGAATTCACTGTGAACTAAAAAAGAGGTAAAGTAAAATGAAACCCTGTTTTCTGACTAGAGTCAATACTCAATCAGGCTTTGGTATACCATAAACTAATAAAATATACTCCTGTGTGATTTCAGAGTTATGACATGAGTAACTACAGAGTACAGTACAGTTCCAAAGTATATATTTCATATTTTTGCTTTTCCGCAAAATTGGACTAATATAAAGAACTAATGTTTTCTATGATTGTCTTTTTTCATTAGCTAATCACTAAGAATACTATGCAACTGCATTATTATTATTATTATTATTATTATTTCTGGGTAAGATTTCAGCATATTTCGTAAGCATTTCCTTGTGGCACTAGCTTGTCAGTAGAAAAAATAAAACACTTCCGTACAAATTTAATAGTTTTAGTTCACATTTCATGAAAATGTTTAAGACTCCTCCCTTACTCTCCACTCCCACCATCTACCCATTCATATTATATATACGCTGTTTTTGTACTTAGTTTGTCACTAGCCTACCTGGAGAGGGACCCCAAGCCGGGTTGAAATGGTGTATGGCTGTACAGTACACCTTTCATTTTAACGTGGGTTTATTTCATGATATCCTATTACCACATGACATCCTGTTACAATTACACTTAACATACAAACTCTATTTACTTTTAT
Organism: Coenobita brevimanus; assembly: GCF_032717465.1. Lineage (NCBI taxonomy): Eukaryota > Metazoa > Arthropoda > Malacostraca > Decapoda > Coenobitidae > Coenobita > Coenobita brevimanus. Next base: position 2,317,244 of record NC_137023.1, on the reverse strand, counting down.
ACAGGACTGATATGAAGCTATATTTGATGATAACTCAAAATATCAATAATAAATCATGCACTTACTCAGCGTATAACGGAGTCCAACATGTGGAGGATCAATGTACGAGTAAACAAACCGGCACCGAGGCCGAGCCGAGAACAGAGATGGACTGTGATTGGCTGTGAAGTCAAAATGTTTGACTTCATTAGCCAATGAAAATTCTCGATACAAAATATAGCTCACAAAACAGCTGACCACTAAACTCTTGGGCGATCGCCTCCCTGCCATATATGTGCTGCCCTTCAGTGGAAATGAATTCATCATTCTAGGCATAAATCCCTAAATTGTCACTAAGCATGACCAGAATTCCCCAGAAAATCCCCAGAAAGCTCATTTCCCCAGATTTATCCCTAGATGCACTAAAAAGTTCCAATCTGGGGACAAAATCCCCAGAAGTGGGAGCGCTGAATACAATGGCCACCGATTGTGACGTCACAGTCAGATATTGGCGGGAGACCCGGGCCTGTTCAAATGAAGACGTCCTTGATGAAGCATGCGGGAATTATGAACCTGTTTGTTGCTGTTGGTTGTGGTTCGTACCAGGGTTCATCCGCCAAGTTGAACTCATATATATATATATATATATATATATATATATATATATATATATATATATATATATATATATATATATATATATAAAAGTCGGTAAACAGGGTTGCTGGCATGGCTTATATACTGTAAGTGAAAATGTGAAAAAATAGTATATCAAATAAGGAAGGTTCCAGTAAGAGAGTAGATAAAAGGTCTACAGATAATTTTTGATTTACTTTATTATGAAAAAATAAAAATGGAGATTGTGTACCGTGTATTTGCTCCAATAACGTTACCGTTAAAAAGAAGGAAGTGAGAGGAGGAAATAATCCGGTCACAGTCTTGTTTCTTATGGGTTCTGAGTACGTGGGCAGTAACGAAATAACTTGATCTATTATATTAGCAATGAAAACAAGTGGTGCTAAGGAAACAATCTTAGCCCCTACACACAAGCACTGAATGTCTTATGGCTGTGGAATTACACTACATTGAAAATGGAACAGTGTCAAGAGACGGTAAGGAGGGGCAATGGCGAGCATAAAGTAGGGTGGTAGGGAAAGAGGAGAGGGTAGAAAAGGGGGGGATTTGAGGTGCAGGGTAGAAGCAGTTTGTTGTTCGATATTGGTTTTTAGCTGATGCGTGCTGCACATTAGTTACCAGAAGTAAACTGTTTCATACCAGAGTATGGGAGTAACACCTGCATCAAGTCATGATTTGATATTAAAGGAAAAAATTACAATATGCAGTTCAAGGCATACTTTTTATATATATACTGGTGTTATACTGTGTCCGGGGTTCAGTGGGAATACAATTTATTTTACAATTACTCACGTAGTTAAAAATGCAAGTTGTTAATATAAGATGGCGTTTTTCTTCCTGTCAGTGACGTTCCCCTTCAGACAGGACGTATATGCAACACACAGCATACCGATAAACTGTATTTTCGCTAAAAAAAAAAAAAAAAAAAAATGCCAGGATAAGATAGATGACATCCTCAGGAAGGCAGGCACACTAGGGTTGAAGTAGGACCAACAGGCACTTTCATTATCCATCGTTTATTAAGTCGGTCTGTTTTGCCCTCTGTGTACTAGGGTTCGGTGCATGGAAAGAGAGTAAAAGTAGGTAGAGGTGTAGTGTCAGCAGGCGTGGTCTTCACTCTGGCAAGACTGTCACTATGGCTTGCCAGGCTTTTTGCCGCAGTGCCGTAGCCGCGGGAGCACGAGATAGCACCAATGCCTAACTACATGTACTGTGGCATCAAGGAGTGGCTGGTCTAATCCGACGAAGAGCATGGTGAAAGTTAACTTTAATAATTCAGGACCAGAGGTTGATTCTGTTTTCCTGATTTTTTTTTTATGCAAGAAAGAAAGAACCAAAGGCCAGGAGCCCGCAAACTGTTCCTTACAAGAAAAAAACAAAAACAATACAAAAGAAAGCCAAATTCAAGATCCGTTCATTTCGAGATGCCTGGACACACTGCGTTTGAAAGACTGGAGATCATATGAAGTAGGAAATACAGACAAAGGGAGACAGTTCCAGAGATGACCTGTTGCATAAATGAAAGACTGGGAGTAACGGTTAACTCTTGCATTAGAGAGCTGGACAGAAAAGGGATGAGAGTTTAATGCTAGACGGGTGCTACGCACCCGTCGTAGAGGTGAAGGGATGCAAGCAGACAGTTCAGAGGAGCAGTGACCATTGAAGTAGCGATAGAAACGAGATAAAGATGCAGCAGAGGTTCAAGGGAGTCAGTAAAAGGAGGAAAGTTGATGAGGCGAAAAGCCTTTGCCTCCACCCTATTGAGAAGCTGTTTGTGAGGAGCCTCCCCATACATGAGAGTTGTACACTAAACAGGGGTGAATAAAACCCGTGTATAATGTCAACAACTGTGCAGGGGTAAAGAAGGTACGGAGTCGGCTTAGCACACCTAATCTCTTGGAAGGAGATTTTACAAGAGATGCAATATGATTTTTCGAAGATAAGTCCCGAGTGATGCATAATGGATGCTCCTGTGGATCGAAGCAGGAACATGAATCCTGTTTCCAGGTGTTCACTGAAGTGCTTAGTGAGCACTAACTGCTTGAGTCAATCTCGATTTGATGGGACGAAAGAAGATAATACCTGCTTAGAAGGCGAGGTCTGCGTAGAAATTCTGTGGTGGAAGGGAAACGGAATTTTTGCAGGGATACCTCCCTTGCCTGATACTACATGCTGTGACTAGGTCAGTCCTCCCACGCCTTTGCTTGAGTCTTACTGCAAAATTATCACATATTTTTTACTCTATCACCTCATTCTGAAACTTTCGTAATGGTGTTTTCAATATCAACCATCACTTTTGGCTCTCTTCTGCATTCACTGATCCACCTGGTGAACAGGTTTACATCTTTTCTATTCCCAGTGGCCTAGAGCAGATTTTACAGCAGCTTACCCGTATCCCTAACCATCATAGAGAGCTCCAGCATGCTTGATCTCTTTCTTGCAACTAATCTTCCTGAATAATTTCAATCTTTTCTCTCTGCTTGGCTGCTCCGACCACAGTCTTATCTCAGTTAACTGTCTTATTGCTCCAGTGAAGCCTGTGAACCGCCTCAAGAAGCAGTGCCGTTTTTGTGTTGCGGATTGGGAGGCCCTTCGGCAGCACTTCTTTGATTTTTCGTGGAGTGATAATTGCTTACAAAGCCGAGAGCCATCTGGAAGTTCTCTCAAGCATGGGAGTATACAACAGTTACTCATACCCTCTAACTAATGCAAAATAGCCTCAATTTAATCACGATTGTTCTCATTCTATTCACAACAAGGAATTCACAAAAGGTACTGGCGCCAAATTACCTTACTAGACTATGTATGTTTGTACCTGGATTCGCGGGAACTCTATTCTTCGTCTTAAAACAATTTCATTCACTCTGTTTACTTTCATCTCACATTCTTTCCGCGCTTTCTGACGTACTATCATTAACCTTTCCAAAAATTTTATCTTATCTTCTTTCCCTCGTGTTTTAGGTTCTGATAGTTCTTGTAGCTGTTTCTTGTACTGGTAAGGCGAAACTCAGTACCCAGACTTTCGCCTTCAGTTCCACTTTGAACGATTTCAGTGCTGTCCTTCCATCTCCATCTCCCTCTGACTTCCTCATCCCTGCTTTCAAAGTGTCATCAAAATATGCATTATCTAACCTCACTGGCCTTGCTGCTCACGAGGCATAAGGATCTTACGGGGTACCTCCTGTTGTCAACAAAAACTGAGCTTCTGTGCACCATTATCTGTGAGCTTTTTTTTTTTTAATTATTATTATTATGCAAGGAAGAAGGAACCAAAGGCCACGAGCCCGCATGATTGTTCCCTCCAAGAAAAAAAAAAGTAAAACAAAGCCAAATTCAAGATCCGTTCACTTTGAGATGCCTGGACACTTTGTATTTTAAAGGCTGGAGGTCATAGGCAGTAGGAAATATAGTCAGAGGAAGACAGTTCAGGAGCTGACCTGTTGCATACACGAAGGACTGGAAGTAATGGTTAACTCTTGCATTAGAGATCTGGACAGAAAATGGATGAGAGTTTATTGCTAGACGAGTGCTGTGCGCCCGTCGTTGAGGTGGAGGGTTGCAAGCAGACAGTTCAGAGGAGCAGTGACCGATGCAGTAGCGATACAAAAGAGATGAAGATGCAACAGTGCGTCGAAGTGATAGAGGTTGAAGGAAGCCAGTAAGAGGAGGAAAATTAATGAGACGAAAAGCCTCTGACTCCACCCTGTTGAGAAGAGCTGTGTTTGGGCAGCCTCCCAACACATGAGAGTTGTACTCTACACAGGGGCGAATGAAACCCGTGTAAAAATCAACAATTGTGCAGGGGTAAAGAAAGTATGGAGTCAGCTAAGCACGCCTAATTTTCCGGAATCAGATTTTACAAGAGGGATAATATGATCTTTTCAAGAAAATCCCGAACCGACTGAAACCCCAGGTATGTTCAAGGATGATGATTGCATCTTTCCTTGATGCGGGAAGTTTGCTGTCTCTGTTAAATTTCAGATTATACTCTCTCTCTCTCTCTCTCTCTCTCTCTCTCATGTAGTTTTCTCTGCCTGTTTCTATCTGTCTATTCATCTAAACTAGTGGTTCTCAACTCGTTACCGGTCAAGGACCACAAGCACAATCAAAATGAAATCGTGGATCATCTACAGTTTTTATGTATTTTTCACAGACAAATTTTGGATTACATTATCACTGGCAATGTGTTCTTTTTTATTTCTTAGGAGTTGTAGAAAGTGGACGGATAAGAAAATTCAAATTTATTGTATATAAACATTTAACATTCCCTTCTCACTAACAAAATATTTCATTTCCTTTATATTTCAGAAATTTCTGAAAAGAAATGAATGGACAGCTAACGTTTGATTCTGGAAATTATTTTTGTAAGAAAATATAATAAAATCTCTTCTGACTGACAAACTTCGCATCCTTTTTTGTGAAGTAAAAAAGTAGGAAACTGGCATTTTGGTGTGAATTTTATTTTCAACAACCAGAAGATTTCTTAATTTTCTTAGCATTCACAAGCTTTTCAGTGTTTGGAGTAATACTTGATAAGGAACAAAGAATATCGTTTTCCACCGCAAGACGATTCCTCTGTTTGGATTCAATGTGCAACAAGCATGAAAATCCACTCTCACACATGTAGGTTGGTGCAAATGGCAGACAATGTATGAGTGCACGTGCTGACAGATTTGGGTAACTCCCAGTCATGTTGGCCCAAAATTTCTCGATGGTGAAATGCTGGTACATGTTTACACTCGCCACGTCATTTTGCAGATCCAATAATTCCTCCTGTAGATCTTACGGAACACTATATACGTCTGTTGTGAATGGAGTTCTGGTGAAAGATAGCCTATCCCTTGTCATGCCCACCTCCGGGAAGTACCGTTGAAATTCGTCCTGTAGTTTTTGCAAATGACCAAGAATTTCCTTCCGAATTGCTTCCTTTTTTCCTGGCATGGCATCTAGACATGGAAATTGAACCAAATTAGTGCCTTTGACTCTTGCATTTCAGAGTTCTAATTTTTTCAAGAAATGCCTTGATGATGCCTTGGTGAGAAAATAGGTTTGCATTTTTCCCTCGCAGCTAAAGATTTTGTTTGTTCAAAATCCTAAAGATATCCATTAGATATGCAAGTTTTAAATTCGACTGTCAGCACATTTCCGTATTCTTCATATCCTTTTTCAAATGGAGAAATTGTTCCAGTTCTTCTCTCAGTCCAAAAATTCCGTTGATTACTTTCCCTAATGACAGCCACCGTACAGATGTGTTGAACAGCGACACATCAAAGTCAGAATCCATGTCCTGGCAAAAACTTTTGAATAGCCTACTATTCACAGCTGATGAACTGATGTAATTAACCACCTTCACCAACCCTTTGAAAACTGCGTTAAGTTAATAAGGTATATATATATATATTTTTTTTATGCCAGTGCTTCCCTGTGAATGATGCAGTGAACTACGGTTACCACTGGAGCGCGTTCTTTCACCGAGGTTTGGAAGCCCGGTCTTGAGTCCAGCATGACAGGTGCACCATCAGTGGTAACACCCACAAGATTGTTCCAGTTCAGACCATCCATTTCAAAGAAATCGTTAACAATTTTAAACATATCATCAGCGATTGTGGTGGTATCAAGAGTCTTACAAAAGAGAAATTCACATTTGAAGTCTCCCTCAACCATGTATCATGCGAACACCAATAGCTGAGAGCACAATGAGACATCAGTCGTTTCATCCAATTGAACGGCAAACATTGCAGACCTCTTTATTTCATCCACAACTTGATCACGTATGTCATGTGACTTCCCAGTTATCTGTCTTGAAACTGTGTCATTGCAGACAGATATATCATTCAGCTTCCGTGTTGCTTCCTCGCCAACAGCAAGCTGCACCTTTTCTTTTGTGCAGGGCAATACAAGTTGCTCTGCTGTACAATCCTATGAGCCTTCTTGGCCTGTGCAACTTTGTATGCGACAGTGCTGGAGGCGTGCACGGCAATGCTTGTTTTATCATATGCACCTCTTGAGTCGAGTCACTGCAACTCGAAATAATCTTGATCCTTTGCAACAAGCTGGGGTGATACTTTTCGAGATGAATTTTGAGCTTAGCTGGGTTCATTGAGTCATTCCCCAAGACTCTGAAACAAATTACACTGTGTGGAAGGTCCACGCCTATTTTTTTTTTTCTTTTTTCTTGACAGGTGAAGCCGAATTTGACGTCCTCCGAATATTTGCGTTTAACATTCCTCCCTGTCACTGCCATGATTCTAGATCTGTAGTCAAGTATAATACATATTTTTAGGTGGAAGACAAATTAAATCTGTTAAAGCAAAATGTTGCATACACAGAACAACATAAAATAGCATTGAACATAATAAAGTAGCCCAGACCCATGCAAATCTATAATTTTTTAAATTGGCACCTAATCTTCTTCGAGGGCGACACACAGCAATAAACAAAATGGTGATACAATTTGCAGAATAATTTAATAATACTCTTCAAGTTAGGTTAGGTTAGTTTACACCGCACTCTTCACCCGCCCACACCCACAGAAATTTTGTCCCCTCAGGGTCTGTACTATGGACCACTTAAAAGAGTCGTTGTGAACCACCAGTGGTTCATGGACCACCAATTCAGAACCACTGCCCTAGTCTCATAAGCTCCAATATCTCTTTCTCATACAATCATTTACCATAATTATCAATTCATCATCTTTTTGGAAGAGAGAGAGAGAGAGAGAGAGAGAGAGAGAGAGAGAGAGAGAGAATATTTTTATTTATTTATATATATTATATATACATACATATCTATCTATCTATCTATATCTATCTATCTGTCTATCTATCTATCTATCTATCTATATATATATATATAATATATATATATATATATATATATAGATAGATAGATAGATAGATAATAAAAGAGGTACAAGGTAGGTTAGTGGATGTTGGAGTGGCCCTGGTGAGAGAGGATAGTGTTTGGAAACTCCCTGTACTGTTGTTTGCAGATGATACTGTGTTGTTGAGTGAAGAAGAAGGGGAGCTGCAAGGCTTGGTGGATGAGTTTGAGAGAGTGTGTAAGAAACGGAACCTAAAGGTGAATGTAGGGAAGAGTAAAGTGATGGTCTTTGAGAGAGGTGAAGTTAGTGAATGTACAGCGAGGTTGGATGGTGAGGAATTGGAAAATGTGAGTACGTTTAAGTATTTGGGTAGTGTGATGAGTAAGGATGGAGGTTTGGAGGGTGAAGTGCTTGAAAGGGTACAGCAGGGAAGAAAGGTTGCTGGTTCCTTGAAAGCAGTGATAAGAAACAGGGAAGTGAGCATGGAAGTGAAAAAGTTACTACATGACAGTATTGTGATACCAACTCTAACGTACGGAAGTGAAGCTTGGACATTGTTGGAAGGACACAAGTCAAGAGTGAGAGCAGTGGAAATGAGTTATTTAAGAGGAGCCTGTGGAGTCACGTGGAGAGACAGGCTGACGAATGAGGATATAAAGGAACGTTGTGGTGTGGATGTGGATGTGATAGGAAGCGTTATGAGGAATACACTGAGGTGGTTTGGCCATGTGGAGAGGATGGAGGGTGAAAGACTGACGAAGAGAGTGTATATAAGTGAGGTGGAGGGGGAAAGAGGGAGGGGGAGGCCGAGGATGAGATGGAGGGATGGGGTGGAGAGGTATATGAGAGAGGGGCGTGTGAGTTGGGAGCAGGGCAGTGAAATGGCGGGGGACAGGGCGACTTGGAGGCGATTTGTTTGTGGCCACCCCAAACGGGATTGAGGCGTCTGGCAATATATATATATATATATATATATATATATATATATATCAAACATATATATACTAGTATGTATATATGTTAGACATAGATATGTCACTGTGGATATATAATATTATTTCAGCTTTGATGGTTCGAACATTGTCATTTAACAGTTTTGTGGTTCGGATATTGTGTCAACTTCAGGTTTCATTTTTTGTCAACTTTTTGTTTGGAGGCGCCAGCAGCGCCAGATGTTCATTTCTCTTCTGACCTCCTCGATCACTCGTTTTCTTTATCTCTCTCTCTTTTAGTTGGTTATTCTTTTCTAATCATTATTTTGGTGTATCGCTGTGGAAGGGCTTATCAGCCTGTTTCACTAGCGTTTTTCGATAACCAGTGCTTCACCCTAGGAGACTTTGGCAACCACTCCACACCACCATGCAACACAACACACATCATCCTCTCATACCACACCACACAATATCACCTTACAACACCACATCACACCAGCGACATAACTGACTCTGAAGCTCTCGCATTTAGAAATTTTGTGCAATACATACTTCGCATTACTCAAATAGTGATAATGTGTTATATGCGATAAAGGCTTGGTATGCTATATTTTTCACATCATCTCACTGAGAACAATGAATTTCTTTACACATCTTTCCTTGGATATGTGGAAAATTCAATAGGTAAATTTGTCTGACACCAGTTCTCAATAAAGTAACTCCTAAGCACAATTTTTTCATGCACAGAAGAAAACCAAAGACCACATGCCACATTTGTTTTAGAACAAATCAAAGCCAGATTCAAGATCCATTACTTTCGAGATGGCTGGACATACTTCGTTTAAAACACTGGGGGTCATACTCTGAGGGAAATACAAGCTGAGGAAGACAATTAGAGATTGACTGGCTTGTTGACCTCATGACAGAGTATCGGTTAACTCTTGCATTAGAGAGCTGAGCAAAAAAGGGTTAGAGTGAGCTGCTAAACTGGTGCTAAATGCCCAATGAAATAGGGAAGGGATGCAATGAGACAATTCAGAAGAACAATGGCCACTGAAATAGTGATAGTAAAGACAGAAAGAGGCAACAGTGCGGCGGAAAGAGAGGTTGACGGGTATGTATGAGAAGGGGAGATGATGAGACATCTCTTACTTCACTGTTTGGAAGAGCAGTATGTGGAGTGCCTTCCTTCCCTCCTCCAAACTTGAAAGTAGTGCTTCTTCATACAGGGGTCGACTAAGACCCTTGTACAAAACCAACAGCTGCGCAGGGGTATAGAACCCACGAAATTGGCACAGCATTCCCAATCCCCTAAAAGCGGATTTGGCAAGGGAGTCCATATGAAAGTTCTTTGACAGATTCCGAGAAAAGGAAACCTGGTGTTTCTGCTATTGCTTTCAAATTTGATTTTTTTTATGCAATGAAGAAGGAACCAAAGGCCAGGAGCCCGGTAATTGTTCCAAGAAAACACAAAAACAAGATAACAGAGAGCCAAAATCAAGATCCGTTCATTTCGAGATGTCTTTACTTCTTAATATTCCCAGACAGTTTAAATAAAATGGTCTGATTTGCCCAATAACATACGAACTAATGAGATTTTTAACTTGATTCATAACATATTCTAGTCTACGGAAATGCACCATTTAAATCGGGATCTGCCAGTAGTAAAGCTCTTGTTAACCCATACCACTCCAGCATCCAATAATCAAAACAGATAATTCTCACCTCCAACTGTAAAATAAGATATGATCCCAGTTTATGCTGCTGATTTTAAAAAGTGTTCCATGTAGCCGTATTGTTGCTGTAATTAAAGCTACTGCATTTTACTGCAATAAAACTTGAATACATAATATCATTTTATAATCGTACTTAACTTTATGACTGCAGGTCCATAAACATTAATAAAATGCTAGTGTTTTTAATGGAAGCAGTTTTATGTATGTTCGGTTATGTGATGAGAGGGAACAAATGACTGGGCTGCATTATAGTGGCTGTACGTTTAGGGTCCAGAGATGTCAAAGAAGCATTATTTTTTTAGCTACCTCTGAAGATATCCATTTCATTCTTGGCTTGATTTAAAAAGCGTAAAAACGAGAAATCTAGTTATAATCTGCATCATTAATTAACAACTCAGTTATTTCGAGCTATTATAACCTTCTGTCGTGCGATTGCTGGAATCATTCGTACCGACCATTGTGACGGTGTAATACATTTTGATTTGGCAGCCCTACTAAAGCCCCTGATGTGAGCTGCCGGAGCTTCAGAAACTTATTTAGCTGAGGTGTCGTTGCACATGGTTTGGCACTGGATTGATGTCTGTGATTTAAGATTAGTATATACTAAAAAAAAAAGTTAAGGGCCACTTTGAAAAATCACTGCGAATACTAAACCATGAGACGTGAACTTGAATCAGTTTGGAAATTTGATAATATTTTGAGAACACGAAAAAAATTACATACTAAATTAATGAAGTCCAAACTTCGTCAAAATACTGACTTAAATTCAGGAGGATAAGGGTTGCAATTCACAGAACTTCATTTTCTTTTATCACATTTGGCAATAGCGAGAGTGACAATGATTTGCTGCAATACAAGCTACACGCCAACAATGCATGGAGCGATTGAAATTGAAGAGTTGCTTGAGGGATAACAGGTCTCTCCTGTTGCAGACACTGTACAAGCTACTGTTGATTATCAAGGGGAGGTTGGGTGTTTCTGGCTACTTGACCCTGCACATACCACAATTATGTGTTCAGTGGGCGACAAACCATGAGAGTTTGCTGGCTATGGCAATCTGACGACCTGATGCTGTTGAAGGAAGTTGGTGACAATACCAGCATGACGGGCATGTTCATTGTCGTCACGAAGAAGTGCACCGGGCCTTATTGCTTGAAGTGCAGGGAGCGCAGTGGGGTTGAGGACCTCATCTCGGTAGTGTTATGTTGTCAAGTTCCTATTGATGTGGTAGAAGAAAGTTGGGTAATGAAAGCTGATGCCTTCCCATATCAGCAAAGAGCCCCCTCCATAGTGGTCATGTTCCCTGACGCTGGCATCAGTGAACTGTTCACCAGAGCGCTGTCAAACCCGTGACCAGCTGTCGATGAATCTCACTGAGAATAGAGATTCGTTAGTGAAGAGGGCTCAGGACCACTGCCACAGTGTCCATCACACTTGCTGTCCGCGCCAGTTCATGTGGGTCACCCAGCAGCATTGAAGAGATGTCCTCACGGCTAGTCTTCGTGATGCAAGGTTTGTTGGTGGTTGTGAATGGTTTGGTCGCTGACATTAAAGTTTACAGCTACTCTTCGTTGTCCCCTCGAAAGAAGTGGCTGCAACAGTTCGATCACGTTGAGCTCGCATGATGATGAATCAGTTATGTCTTCTTGTGGCAGACCTAAGTTTTCCACTGCGGTGCCATTCTCCAACCTGTTTCTTTCATCAAAACCTCCTGGATCCATGCTAGAGCTCGACCTCTCTTTGCATCACCCAGCCTACGTTTTGGGGATATGGCTGTTTGATGGCCTGTATAGCCCCTTTATATCCTCCAAACGATAATAACACTTTACAAACACTACGCAGCCGTAACATAGTTATTACGTGGTTCACAACATTCTCTCCTGCCTCACCTCTGGTCAGACAGATTACCATGAAAAACAGGCTGGTTTTCATGGACGATGCGCTAAACTTGAGTCACGGTGTACAATCACTGACTGGAAAAGTTTCTGTTTCTGTTTCAAGATGTATGCTACTATGATGCAGAAACCCTCCAATACAGTTTATTTTGTACTGTTTCATTCGGCCTTTTGCAGAAATCCGTTTCCTGGAAGGACTAAAAAAAATTGAAAATGGCTCTTGTTTTGAGTAGTATAAAATACAGTAAATAACCCATTACCTTTTTTATTTCCACATTTACATAGGGAGTACGGGTGTTATGTTTTCATCAGTGTGTGTGTGTGTGTGTGTGTGTGTGTGTGTGTGTGTGTTAACACACAGTTATAATCTGACTTTAACAAACTTGGTGGAAGGTTTAGGGGAGAGCCACTAGTTGTACATAGATTGTTTTTCAGAACAATAGGTCAAACGTCAAGGTCATTTCACTGAGTCAAAGTTGGACGGAGGAAAATCAGCGAATACGGTGCTCATTACATTTAGACCAAACTTGGCGGAGAAGTTGAGAGTAAGTCTACAATTATGTTTCATTTTTTTAAACACACAAACATTAAGGTCACAAAGCAGAGATAAATATTGATCCGTGGGTGTGATTATCAACAAAATAACTCTGTTTTGACTCAACTTTAACCAAACTTTATTGAAGGATTAAGGGTCAGCCATTGAGTCAAACTATTTTTTAGAACAATAGGTCAAAGGTCAAGGTCACAGGGCAAGGTTAACGTAAGTTTTTATCTGATTTAGACAAATCTTTGTGGAAGTGTTAATGATACGGGAAAAATAAAAGGCTCTGACTTTGAAAATACTCAGCCTAAGGTCAAGGTCACAGTGAAGGGTCAATCATCAAGGTTACAGGTTACGTCAACTCAGTTTTGATCTTATTTGAACCAGACTTGGCGAAAGTGTTAAAGGTCATGTAAGAGCGAAAGGATCCAGTTTTGAGAAACATCAGTCAGAAGCGAAGGTCACAGGGCCATATTGAATTTCAGCCCCTATCTCTGTGAGTGAACTTAATAACTAAAACAGTACTTACCAGATTTGAGCCAAACTTGGTGGATGGTCTAACGATCAGCAAAGAGGTTGACCTGTTGTCTTTTTTAGAATAATTACTCATTGGTCAAGGTCACATGGCAAGTTTCATCCGAAGTAGACTAAATTCTGTGGAAGAGCTTAAGTTAAACCACAGCTAAAGAAATTTGATTTTGAGAAGTTAGTCAAAAGTCGAGATCATAGAGAATGATCAAGGGTCAGGGGAATTAGACAAAGCCAACTCGCTTTTAATCTGATCTGAACCAAAGCTGGTGGAAGGGTTATGAATTAGGCATGCATGAAGCAAGTCAAGTTGGTATTGCCTGACAAAGTCAAACATTCGGCCTTCAGACCAGATGGTGGTCGTGTTTGTTGCACAATGAGTGCTTTACTTATTAATTTACTTATTACGAGTTCGCTTCACGGTGTATGTTTTCAGTTCCTATGAGGTGTCTAAAAAAGGCTTGCAGTCGAAATAATTGTTAATCATAGTACTGTGAATTGAAGGTCGAAGGTCTGTTTGGCCCATTGCATTGAATCAATCTCTCTCTCTCTCTCTCTCCCTCTCTCTCTCATATATATATATATATATATATATATATATATATATATATTGTTACGGTTTGCGCCAGCCCGGGGCTATTACAAAAAGACAACAAGTCAGCCTTAGATGATCGGCCTCCACTGCATTGCAAAATAACGCAGACCCCGGCACTGACACTCCGCAAACTAGAGAAAAACTGCACAACGGAAGTACTTACTTAAGAACGCAACACTCTGTACTTTGATAATAAAACGGAACAGCCTACCTATAGATCTAGCCTACTATCGCCACTACCGGAAGTAATACCGCCCGAGACAGTATACAGGAACACCTCCCACTTACTTCCGGTGGTGACGACTTTCTACTTAACCCGTGTCCAAGGGGGAACGCAGTTGACGGCTCACTATAGTTCTCACAAGCCTTGTGCAAGTAGATGGGATTAGAATGTGTAGGGGTTAGGGGGTGTGTGTGTATGTACGTGTGTTGGGGAACGTTTAATTAAGGCAGCGGGAGACTACGGTGAGCCAGACTGGCCCTCCAAAGACAACAAGGTCAGAAAAACAAAATAAAATAACTACTTCCCTCAGTCAGCAACAAAAGAATAAAAATAAACTTAAATGAAAACGCCAGCTCGGCAGAAAAATAACTGGGGAGAGAGAGAGAGTGTACAAACACCCGATACTAAAGCTGGCTGGGAAGAGACTGGCTCTGATCAAGGCTCGTTCAGTCAAGCGCGAACGCATGAATCAGATTAATTAACAAGGAACTTAAATTCGTGCCCCTCTCTCTCTCTACAATGAATTGGTACTTCTAATGCAAGCAAAACATCATTAAATATACTGGTAGCTCACATAAGACAATCAAAATAATCAAATGCATACTCAGCATGGCATGAAATAAAATTGCCCTCAGTGGCGGGAACGAAAGAAACAAAAGAACTTGTAACACTCGCTAATTTAAACTCCGCGAATGATACGGATACATACTGCATAATCCCCCTAGCCCAGCTGTAACGGCTGCATCCGTGGGAACGGAAAGGCGGACAGCGTAACACGCCCTTCCCCAAGGGAAAATTTTGAGCCCTGGATCAAAATTTTCGAATCAAGACCCTGACCCCTCCCTGGATAAACAATCAGCAATTACGTTATCAGTCCCTTTAATATGCCTAACTTCTAAATTGTACTCTTGCAAAAGCAAACTCCAGCGGGTCAAACGCTGGTTCTTAAATTTAAACTTGTTCAAAAACTGCAGGGGACGATGGTCTGAATAAATCTTGATCACAGGGCCAAAAGGGGGCAGGTAGACAGCAAAGTGTTGCAGGGCCAGGATAATTGCTAATAACTCCTGCTCTATGACAGAGTAGTTCTTCTGGGCTCTATTAAACTTCTTTGAGAAGTATGGTATGGGATGTTCAACCTGGCCCTCATCCGGCTGCATCAACACTGCTCCTACCCCTACTCGGCTAGCATCAACTGCCAGCACAAAAGATTTGTCAAAATCTGGTGCACGCAATATAGGGTGGTGGCACAGCAGAGACTTAACAGTATTAAAAGCTTGCTCACACTCGGCTGTCCACTGCCACTTCTTATCCTTGCGCAATGTCAGTAAGAGGGGCAAGCACTGTGGAGTAATTCCCAATAAATCGTCTGTAATAGCCGATCATGCCCAAAAATCGCTGGAGGGCACGGCGACACTGGGGTGCTGCAAAGTTGGAAATGGCATCCACCTTAGCCCGAGGTGGAGCCACTTGCCCATGTCCTACAACAAATCCAAGGTACTGGACCTTAGCACGTACGACCTCGCACTTGTCTAAGTTGACTACTAAGCCAGCTTCCTCCAACCGCTTAATGAGCATTTCCACATGATCAAGGTGCTCCTCCCACTTGGTGTCATACACAATGACATCATCGATGTAAACGACACAATTAGGTATGCCATCCACCACTTTATCCATAAGCCTCTGGAAAGTGGCTGGAGCATTCTTCAATCCATAAGGCATCACCTGGCACTGATATACTGCACCACTGACAACAAAGCTAGCCACTTGTTTAGCCCGTTCCGTCAGCGGGACCTGCCAGTATCCTTTTACTAAGTCAAGTTTGGTGATATAAGTGGCATTTCCCACCTTGTCCACGGAGTCATCGACCCGAGGCAAGGGATAAGCATCGGTCTTAGACAGTGAGTTAACCTTCCGGAAGTCCACACACAACCTAACCTTCCCATCTGGCTTCGGCTGCAAGGTAACTGGTGAACTCCACTCACTGAAACTCCTCTTAATCAATCCATGGTCCAACATATACTTGATCTCATTATCGAGAGCTTTCTGTCTGATAGGGTTGATGCGGTAGGGAGCTAATTTTACAGGCTTACTATCCCCAACGTCAATGTCATGAGTAGCCCAAGTTGTCAATCCCGGTGAATCTCCAAAAACTTTCGGATGTTTCCATAATCTGTTGCACAACTCTTCTCGCTTTACTGGATCAAGATGTCGCAATTTCTCCACCAGAGCTGCATAACCATTGCCCTCCCATAGGTCAGCTGGTAACATCTCACCACGACTAAGCACTTCCTCCTGCTCCTCCAACTCACTACCAACCACCAAAACTACAGGAGCGCTCTTATCCCTGGTTCCCTCAATGTCCACTCCAAAGTCACCTTCCAGGGACTGTGGCTGTAACCCTGGTCCACTACTCACATCATCGGCACCAACAGCTCCCTCCACAGCACGTTCCTTTGATGCCACGTCCTCCTTTCCCCGTCCTTCACATCCCAGGTGAGAGACATCAGCAGTCATCCCACAATGAGAATCAACTGGGCGGTAGTATGGCTTCAACATATTAATGTGGCACAACTGAGTACTCTTCCGCCTGTCTGGGGTAACAATTAGATAGTCAAGTTCCCCAACTTTCTTCTTCACAATATAAGGACCACTGAATCTAGCTGCCAGAGGTTTTCCTTGCATGGGCAGCAGTGCCAAAACTTCATCTCCTTGCTTAAACTCACGACTTCTGACCTTCTTATCATAATGAGCCTTCATTTTCGCTTGAGCCCCGATTAGATGGTCACGGGCAAGCTCTAAAGCGCAATGCAGTCTCTCCCGAGTGCGGCATAGTCAAGCATGGATTCCTGGTTGCCAGATTTGTTGTTACTCCAGGCCTCTCGCACCACATCCAAGGGACCACGAACTCTGTGCCCAAACACTAACTCATTGGGTGAAAACCCTAACGACTCAGTTGGTACCTCTCTCACTGCAAACATAACAAAGGGTACCGCTAGGTCCCAATCCTTCCCACTATCATAGCAGAAGGTGCGCAGCATGGTCTTTAAGGTCTGATGATGCCTCTCCAGGGCACCTTGTGACTGCGGATGGTAGGCACTGGACAAAATGTGTTTGATGCCCAACTCTGTCATTGTCTGCTTAAATAAATTAGATGTAAAATTTACTCCACGGTCTGACTGCAACTCCTTGGGCAGGCCAAAATGAGTAAAGAACAGGATAAGTTGCTTGACTACTGACTTCGCCTGCATGCTTCTGATTGGTATAGCCTCTGCGTATCGCGTTGTAACATCCATTATGGTTAACAAATACTTGTTTCCAGCAGAAGTAGGAGGTAAAGGGCCCACGATATCAATGATTACCCGGGTAAACGGAGGTTCAACTGCAGGAATGGGAGTCAAAGGGGCCACAGGAAGAACTTGATTAGGCTTGCCCACTATCTGATACGTGTGACAGCTCTTGATGTACGCAGCAACTTGTCCCGGCATACTTGGCCACCAAAAGTTATATCTTAAGCGCTGCACTGTTTTTCTGTTTCCCAAGTGACCTGCTAAAGGTCCCTCATGTGCTAACTGTATTAACGGCACCCTATACTGCACAGGCACCACCACCTGCACTAACTCACCCACTCCTCCATCCACCGTGGCGCCAGTGGGCGTCCATCGGCGATGTAAAACATTGTCTTTAATCAGGAACTCCTCCTTACCACACTCCATACTTCTTTCTTCCCCTACTCGAGCAAACAAGGGCTTTAATGTTACATCCTCCTGTTGCTTCACCCTCAATTCTGCTGGCCCAACACCCGCCAGCTCTACTGAGGACTGAGATAAGGGACTGGTCGGGACACTGGATTGCGAAGGGCGATCAATCTCAGCGTCACCTCTAGTACACTCGACAGGGGGAGGAATGTCAGACTCCACACTGACATCATCATCACCTCTACCCTCAACAGTGACACTCTGTTCCTCAGGCGCGTTTGACGGTGGTCCTGCATCCCCGCAGTCGACCCCAGCGTCCTGAAATTCTTCTAATTCAGTCGGTGGGCTGGGTTCAGTCTCCACACAGACACACTCAGCACCACCTCTAGTGTCCTGAGTGGGAAGTGGGGCGGCGCCCATGCACGCATTCCCACTCTCCTCACCCACTACAGCAACACTCTGCTCACTAGGTTCCTCCATTGGTGGCCCTGCCTCATCACAGTCGACCCCAAGAACCTGTGACTTCACCACTTCTTCCTCCCGGGCTGCAACCTGTGCCATAGATCGTGTAATTGCACAGACCGGGAACATGGCTTCCACTTCTGCATCAACTTCAATACCAATTTCTGGGGCGTCAAAACACTTCTCTGCCACAACAACTGGTGGGGGAAGAGATGGAAATACTTTCTCCCCAGCCAGGTCGTTCCCCAGCAGAAAATCAACCCCCTCTAGTGACATTACATCAGCAACAGCTACTTGAGCTGCAGCCTGAACAATGGGGCAATCGAGTTCCACATGAACATAATCATAGTATTCATCTGCGTTCATGCCTCTACACAGCACATACTTCCCTGAGTTTACAGGCCCTCCAGTCACGTTTCTGCACACAGACTGTTGTGCACAGGTATCACGAGCCACAGTAACTGGATAACTGATCCCATGAATTTTCACTGTGCCGTGACACATAAAAGGTTTACACCAGTCTAGGGACGATTTCTGAGGCAGTTCATCCGGAGGTGGCGTAGCATGTTGGGTAACTTTTTCAGCCTGAGCTGGCAGCGAGCACAGCCGGCTGCACTCCAGCTTTCCACAGACTTCCCCCTCACCGTTACCACTCTCCCAACTCCTCTCGTTCACCTGACTCGAACCTATAACTAGTGCCACTGGTTTGGCATTTTGGGAGGCCTTCCACTTAGGGCAGTTAGGCTTGATGTGCCCACTCTGTTTGCAAAAGTAACAAACTAGCTTCGAACTGGATACAGGGCTCTTTCTCCCAGAATTCTTTTTCTCCTCTGAACTTCCCTGGGACTGATTCACGGGAGATTTGTCCAGGCAGGGCCACTCACAGTCCTCTCCCTGGAATACTGAAAATTAGCATACTTGACCCCCATACTCCGCAAGGCAAACACCCGGTCATCAGCCCACGTCGCTGCTTCCTTCAAGGTCTTAAATCTCTTCTCCCTAATTTTAACACCAATTTCTTTGTCAGCCATGTTGGTAAAATGTTCCATCAAAAACAGTTCACGCACCTCGTTATACGAAGTGGCGCTCTCACTCAGCAACCACTCGTCTAACCTCTCCTCCAGATACCTAGCGTAGGCCATATAGGTGTCAGCAGGCCTTTTCCGAGCACCACGGAACAACAACCGATAAGCCTCTGGTCTAAGTTCATATGCCTTCAGGATGGCTGTTTTAAATTCATCATAATCATCTACATCCTCAGGGCTCAACCTATTATACACTTCCAAGGCTTTTCCCTTCAGCACATTAGATACCAACCCCACCCAGCGCTGCCTTGGCCACTCAAACTCCCTAGCCTTCTTCTCAAACCTGACAAACCATTCTGTCACTTTCAACTCATCAAATGCTGGCACTAATTTTAGACTCCTTGAGAACCAACTCTCCCTATCCTCTGCACGGCCTGAGGTTTGGGTATAAGTAGGTCTATTAGCAGTCACCTCCAAGCGAGTCTTCTCCAGCTCAAATCGCATTTGTTCACGCTGCAACTCCATCTCCCTCTCTTCTTTTGCACGCTGCATTTCCCTCTCTTCTTTTTCACGCTGCATCTCCCTCTCTTCTTTTGCACGCTGCATTTCCATCTCCAACTTTTTCAACTCCAACTGCAACTGAGCCTCCGGTGACAAGGCTCCAGGGTATATGGGAGTGGAATGAACAACTCCAGGGAAAGCACTAGACATACCTGGGGGAACTGCTCTAAACTGGCTCGGCGGCATCATAGATGGTAATAGTGGGGTAGCGAAACGAGGCATTTCAGCACCATAGTCAAACTCAGGGCTCACACGGGGAGTACCTTTGCTATGTGCCTCTCGTTGTTCCATATCCACAGGTGACTCAGCACGTACGCGATCTGGTGTAGACACGCGTGACTCCATGGCGACAAATCAATGGCAGTACTAAATAATGAAATACTAATGCTGACTGAGAAACTACAAAACACATCAACTTCACCTCAAAGCACAGAGAACGCCAAGGTAACGATATCCTAGCAAGAAGAAGGCACTGTTAGGATATCCTGATGCGAGGTCGCCACTGTTACGGTTTGCGCCAGCCCGGGGCTATTACAAAAAGACAAGTCAGCCTTAGATGATCGGCCTCCACTGCGTTGCAAAATAACGCAGACCCCGGCACTGACACTCCGCAAACTAGAGAAAAACTGCACAACGGAAGTACTTACTTAAGAACGCAACACTCTGTACTTTGATAATAAAACGGAACAGCCTACCTATAGATCTAGCCTACTATCGCCACTACCGGAAGTAATACCGCCCGAGACAGTATACAGGAACACCTCCCACTTACTTCCGGTGGTGACGACTTTCTACTTAACCCGTGTCCAAGGGGGAACGCAGTTGACGGCTCACTATAGTTCTCACAAGCCTTGTGCAAGTAGATGGGATTAGAATGTGTAGGGGTTAGGGGGTGTGTGTGTATGTACGTGTGTTGGGGAACGTTAATTAAGGCAGCGAGAGACTACGGTGAGCCAGACTGGCCCTCCAAAGACAACAAGGTCAGAAAAACAAAATAAAATAACTACTTCCCTCAGTCAGCAACAAAAGAATAAAAATAAACTTAAATGCAAACGCCAGCTCGGCAGAAAAATAACTGGGGAGAGAGAGAGAGTGTACAAACACCCGATACTAAAGCTGGCTGGGAAGAGACTGGCTCTGATCAAGGCTCGTTCAGTCAAGCGCGAACGCATGAATCAGATTAATTAACAAGGAACTTAAATTCGTGCCCCTCTCTCTCTCTACAATGAATTGGTACTTCTAATGCAAGCAAAACATCATTAAATATACTGGTAGCTCACATAAGACAATCAAAATAATCAAATGCATACTCAGCATGGCATGAAATAAAATTGCCCTCAGTGGCGGGAACGAAAGAAACAAAAGAACTTGTAACACTCGCTAATTTAAACTCCGCGAATGATACGGATACATACTGCATAATCCCCCTAGCCCAGCTGTAACGGCTGCATCCGTGGGAACGGAAAGGCGGACAGCGTAACAATATATATATATATATATATATATATATATATATATATATATATATATATATATATTACCGGTGTAACAAACACTATGAAACGTAGTTATTCTGTCACATCTATTAAAAAAAAAAAATACTACTCATTGAGTTAGGCCGACTGGACAGTAAGTTTTGTAACCAACAGGACTTTGTGGATATCATGTATTTCACCATCAGCTGAGAATTAGAGCCTACTGTACATAGCAAGTCTCAGCAAAGAGCTGTCTCTGAACTTCTTTTGAATCTCAGAATAATAATAAATATATAAAATAAGGACCTGCCGTCCTGAGAGACAACGATGTCAGACTCAGTATGGGTATGCGGAAGTGCTAAAAATGTTCAACTTTGTTACTCAAGTTATACAGTACCGGTGGTATTGTTTCATTTAAAAGTTTTTACTCAAGTTCAGGTAAAAGTATATTGAGATGACTGTAGTGAAGTAAAAGTAAGAAATAAATCTTAATCAACAAATAGGCAATTACAGGGGCCCTCAGTGGAGCGCATCTCTCCGACAAAGGCAACGTAATTCCAAACGATTCTTCATAATGGGTTAGGTTTTCTTTAGGGTTTCGCAAAAAGTGTTTTCCAGATCCAGAATCTATAATTCGATTCGGATCAGTCCCAAAAGTTATTCGATTGTTCCCTGGGACATGGACTATCTACCCACCAAATTCTGGTCCAAATCTTTCTTCTATTTTTTGGGTAATCCTGCTAACAAACAAACTAACAAACATCGGTCTTAAAAGTTAATCGATTGCTCCCTGGGACATGGGCTATTTACCCACCAACTTTGGTCCAAAACTCTTTTAATTTTTGAGTAATCCTTCTAACAGATAAACAAACTAGCAAACAAACAGAGATGAAAACATACTCTCCTTGTCGGAGAGGATTACAACATATAATAATTAACCAATAATTCGTAGGCAAGTCCAAGATTTAAACTAATTATTTGGTGCCAGGAAGGGGACTGGCAAAAGTCAAGAATGCTGTAAATCGGGTGAATGGGAAGGCATTAGCTGTTGAATAGATGTACGGGTATGTAGCGATGATTAAATGTAGTGGAGAGAATGCAGTGAATTGTTAGTTGAAAATATGGAGGAAAACATGGGTGAATGGTATTGTCAGAATGCTATGGATTGGTTGAAAATGGGAAGGCATCACGTGCTGATTAGGTGTATGACTATGTGGAGATGAAGAGTAGTGGCGAGAGTACGATGGAGTGTTAGAAAAATGCAAGAAAGCTTGAATGTGTTGTGGTGTACCTAGTAGAGTGGGAGAAGGCTGTGATTGTGCCTCTTTACAAAAACAAAAGAGATCGAAGCAAGTGAAAAAAAAAAAAAAAAAAAAAACATCGCGGTACAAGACTGCTGAGCGTTGTAGGAATGGTAAATGGAGAATAAACTTAGAGATGGTAGTGGATGCATCAAAATGTCTGGTGAGTGACTCAGGAAGGAGGGAGAATGTGGATCAAGTCTTTGCAATGAGACAGTGGAATGAATCTGTGAAAAAGACTAAGGTGTTTATGGAATTGGAAAAGTGCATGATAAGGTAAACAGAGAGGGATTGTGGAAGGCTACACATATGTATGGTGTAGATGGAATATTGCTGAATGTTGTTAAGAGTTTGTAATTATTATGATGATAGTAAAAGGTGTGTAAAGGTAGGGTGGCATCTAAGTGAATGGTTTTAGATCAGCAACTGAGTGAGACAAGATGTGTGATGTCCCCAGGGCTATTCATTATAATATTATATTCAGTGATGAGAGTGGAAAAAAAAAAAAATCGAGCTTTGGAGAGAGCGAGAGAGAGGTGGGGGTTACAATGAATAGTGATGGCCAAAATTTCTCACGTGATGTATCCAGACGCGTGTTGCTTGCTGCTAATGAACATGAGGTTTGCAGATTGTTGCAGTTTTGATGTTTGTGGGAGTCATGCTTTGAAAGTGATTGTTGATGAAAATAAAGTGATGATTTTCTAGTGGACTGAGGCGCTGCTACAAGATAGGACCCTTTAAAAAGTGATATTTACCAAAATATGTGCAATAAATGTTTTTCATAATTCTATTGTACATTTCAACGACAAAAGGGATTTGGCGAGAAAGTCTGAGGGACCTTACAATTGGCCAGCATGAATTCAAAATTATGGTAATTCTTGATTCACCCCCCCCAATTTTTTTAAGGATGATAATACGGTATATTTTGTTATTCTGGTTGTACTCTATGCGACATTGGAGGCTGCGTAGCACTTTTTCCATATCGAATGATTTTGCCGACTACCGTTTAATATCTGTGTCACAGCCTTTTACTGTCAATACAGATATGAATAAAATACAAGAGGATATTAATGTGCAACAGATGAAATAAATAAATGAGGAACAAGGGCTATGAAATCTATATAGGCACAGAGAATACAACCCTTGGATTGAGTTTATATTTTGTCACTCATCTGTTGTGGCAGAAGACAGAAGCATCCATCAGACGAAAATAATGTCATAGAAACACGTTATTTTGTTTACTTATTTGCTGTAGCTGCACATACATACATTCTATGGAAACAAATACTAGTTTGAGAGGAGTGGCAATATCAGCGGCCAGAACAGAGCAGTAAATACGGCGGGGTTTAATCAAAGTCGTATGTAAATGCTAAAAAGCCAGAGTGAAACACGAGAATGCTCTTTTCGTACCGGTTCGCTTCCACTACGTTATTGCGCTTTTGGCAGAGTTGTTGTGGGTTCAGGTTCGTTGTTCTTGATCAGCCAGGTTTAGTAGAGTAGTATATGAGGTAGAGTGTTCTTCCTGATCACTCATGTTTAGTTTTATGAGGCGTTGTGTAGTTGATATTTATGTTTACAGCAGTTTTATGGGACGATGGGTAATTCTGATCCATGTCCGCTGCAGTTATATAAGGCTATGTGTAGGTGTAAGGATATGAGTCGTAAATAAGTCGTGTATGAATTTGTATTTTAGGAAATGTGCATATGTAAGAGAGGCAACATCACTAACGTTTCAGACGTACTTGTGGTTTGGTTGGCTGGCTCGTCACTTCGAAGGGCTTCGGTCGACTCACACAGTACTAACTTCTCATCTGTGGTGACTCTGGTGAGTCAGCTCGTTAGTCTCACAAGCACCGACCAGATCAGATTTCACTCTGTTGTAAATGCTTGTGTAAAGTTTCATGTGGTCTGTAGTTCTTTTTTATTTTGTTAGTATGTTGAAACGCGTCGATGAGATCTTATTTATAGATGTATGTTCTAGTTACCGTTTAAAGTTTGGGTTTTGGGATTCTACTCCAGTCGATGGCCGTCCAGAGAGAAGTCCAGCGGTCTTAGTGAGAGTCCTTTTACACCAATTTACTTGTTCCCATCACCTAACTGCTGGGGTGACCTACGAACCGTCTTGCCCCGAGTCTTCGAAGCAGCGGTTCATGCTGCATCATCATCCAGTGCAGCCTTCCCTACGGTGGTTGATGTCCCAAGCCTATGTGTCCAGTGTCAGGAAGACGTGAGCTGGGATATTTAAGAGTGTACCTACGCGGCTGAATCAATCCACCGCAGCTACAGCTTTCAGGCGTCATCCCGTCTGGCTTAGAGGAATTTTTATAATTACTGATATTCCATTTTTTTGTGTATATGGTTATTGGTACTGGGATAAAGGTATTGGTATAGTTAGCTGGTGTTGTCTGGTATATTGTAAGTAAAATGTTATGTTTTCGTGTGCATCATTTGAAACCCCTTTCTGTCTGACGACATTCTAACTGAAATACGGACCTGGTACTCGCAGTAGGTTGCATCCTTGATTGTAGCGGTTATTCGTCTGTGAAGCACTGTGCAGTCCTTCATGTATACAGCGGTTACGAGTATATGAGGAGTTCACTTTTGTCTTGATTACAGCAGTTATGAGGTGTTGCCCCCCCCCCTTTTTTTTTATCATGCTTGCATCGTTTTCCTGAGGCTCTGTGCAATTCTGGATCACTTAAGTTTACAACAGCCGTACGAGGCGCTGTAAAAGCTCTTATGCGTGTTTGCAACAATTTTTTTGAGGCACTGTGCAGCTCTTGACTGTGTTCACCGTATTCGTATGAGATCAGCTAGCAAGTTACGATACAGAGCTCATTCATTAGTGAAAAACAAAAACCATAACTTTCACGAAGGATTTCACAAGTGATCGTCAAAAATTGGGTGGCTGGTAAACCTTCCGGGTATAGCTTCATAAGTGCTGGCATCCATTAAATAGTAAATAATACCGCCGATAGCGTAGTGAACAATACGATATTGAGATTGCACTGGCGACTCGGTTTATACTATACATTGTTATCTGGCCTGAATGCAATGTTCGTCGTTTATCTCAAACGGAATTTGCATGCATGAAAGTGGTGGTCGCGGGAATGTGATGGCTTTGTAGTAGAGTATAGACGGGGACAAAAATTACCATCTGACTTCCTTCTGCTGGCTGTGTTCCTAAGGAGACAGACGTTTTATGTTTCACTGCCAATGTTGTATTGCATGAGGTAAGAAAAGGGCCGACATGTTCTAATTGCAGACGCAGTGAAGTATAGGATGCGAACTTTTGTCCTTGACTGTACCGCTGGTCTTATAATCAAAAGGTTGATTCTCATCTTCTCTGGACAGGTAACACGTTCTGCCAGTTGACCAGTTTGCATCCCATGACGTATATTTAATTTTAATCTTGGTGCCTCCAAAAAATTTTCTGGCATAGGGGAGGTTTTCAGATACATGGGTTAGGAATGGCCTTAATAATCTTCCCTTCAAGAGTCTGTCGTTATCTACATCAAAAAAATCTTCAGTAACGAAAATGTAACCAATTACGACCTTGGCCAGAAAGAGTAAAACATATTTGCCTTGACCTCCACCCTCCACCTTCTCAGTTTGGATCCCTTATCTTCTTCCGAACTTCTCCACGCCTGACTATGGTTCAGTAATGCTAGCTTTTTAACTTAAATTTAACTTGCCTTTTTCTTTACCCGATTTTACGTCGCCCATTGGTAGAAAAAAGAAAATACTACTGCTTAACAGCCTTTCTAAGACACTCTTTCGTGACTATAAATGTAATGTAGTGGCCATCTCTTAACACAGCTTATTCAAGACTGAGATGTAACATGGCAATATTAGGCCGAGTTAACCCTTACACAGCGGACATGTTTACCAATGTTTTGCGTGTCCCGCGGGGTTTTTCGGGCTCTGACGGACTCTCAAAAAATATTTGCCAAAAATCAGTTATTAGTCCTAGAATATTAAAATTAAATATGCTTATGGCACATACCTTCAGCTTTCTCCTGGGATGTTTGTTGAGCCTTCTTCGATTACCGTAGGACTTGTGGAGAATTCTGAAGTTGGGTAACGAAGTCTCCACTTTACACTTCCCGACAACCCGTAATATGATTACCACAGCCAGATTTTAACACTATAAACACTACTCTATGATTATCAAGTAGTTTGGGATCCATACTCCAAAAAAAAAACACTGTGAAAGCAATGAAAATTACGAGCGCGTATGACCTTCCCACTTGCGCTAGTTCGCTCTTGGCACTCTGTCATTTATTATTCATGAAACCCCTCACACTTTATATTTCTAATACTATATAACACTTATATATATCTGGAGTTTTTATCCATAAGTTTCCTTCAGTAAAATTAGTTTATTGTCACTGAAGTCATTCAATTTTTCATTCAGTAAAATACGTAGAGAGCCACGGATTCACTTTCACTGTTATAACATCAAGTATTTGTACTCATATTCTTATATTACTAATTACTTACATTACTATTTACATTTTCTATTGTATTTTCAATATTTACCCTTCTATTTTACTTACACTATGTTATTCACTGTCACTTTCAGTAAGATAAAACTATAATACACTGTTCAATCATATGTACTGAACATCCATTGCTTTCACTTGCTATTTACACATTATTTACACATTATTTACACATTATTTTCACATTACTTTCCTTTCCCACTTGCACTTTTAGAACTGCTTCTGGCTGTGGTAATCAAAGAAGCAGGTAACACAGAGGGGAACCTGGCACTCAGCGCACTGCCAAGAGGTGCGTTTGTGCTCAGGTGTGCGTCGGGTGGTATGTGCACACACCTGGCACCTGCGGATCGCAGCCTTTCTCTTGCCTGTGGCAGGCATTAGCACCAGTCTGTGCCGATCCATGTACGCCCTCTGCTCAAGTCTGTCGGGAAGTGTTACTGGATGGCGCCTTGGAGTTGCTGCTGTCACCCTACCATATCTTTCCAGCAGCTGCTGAACACAAGTCCTGGCGAACAACCTCAGGGAGAAGGACTTGGTTGGCTTGACCTTCATCTTGTACAGGATGAAGGCGTTCAGCATCGTCATGTCTATGAGATGCAGAAAAACTTTCCTGTACCACCTAGTATTCTTCCTGAGGCAGTCGATCTCACTAATCATCATGTCAGACTTGTCCACCAGCCGCATGTTGATATTGTAGTCTAACACAGCATCAGGTTTCATCACAGGTTCGCCTGTCCTACGGTCGACCTTCCCACTGTCTGTCATTTCCCCCTTATGTACGGTGGTGAGCATGTGCACGACCCTCTTGTCATGCCACCGTATTGCCAGCATCTTCGCAGACTTGTGTAGGTGCACGTCTCCTCGCTGCGAGGTTCCTGCCTCTGGGAATTTAAGGAAGTGGGCACGATTACTTTTCACAGTGCCGCAGGAGCCAATGCCGTGCTCTGAAAGGTATTTGGCAAGTTTTGGTACTGTATAATAGTTGTCTTATACAGCACATGATTCCCACCAAAATACTTTTCAAGGAGCACTTTCACTACACAGCCTGAGAAGCCAAGGGGGTGTGTTTTATCCAGATCGACAGTGCTGGCTGAATAAATGACGAAGTCAAGGATGTACCCCATCTTACAGTCACACAGTACAAAGAACTTGATTCCAAAGCGATGACGTTTGCTTGGAATGTACT
Source organism: Coenobita brevimanus (assembly GCF_032717465.1). Classification (NCBI taxonomy): domain Eukaryota; kingdom Metazoa; phylum Arthropoda; class Malacostraca; order Decapoda; family Coenobitidae; genus Coenobita; species Coenobita brevimanus. The sequence continues at coordinate 2,289,143 of NC_137023.1, read as the reverse complement.
GCACAAACCGAAGACATCCTCTGAACAAAACCAAGGATTCGTCAATGACAACCTTCTGAAAGGGGTGGAAGAATGACATAAACTTATCCTTCATTCTGCTCAGAATCTCCCGGATCTTCCAGAGTGGGTCAGTTTGGGAAGGTACATCGTTGTCGGCAAAGTGCAGGTTTCCCATGATGTTCCGGATGTGATCTCTGGCCATGTACTTATTGAAGGTGGATGAGGGTAGTAAGGGGTCCATGGACCAGTATTCTTCCAACTCATGCTTCTTTGAGTGTGGCATGAGAAGCATGAGGGCGAAGAACACATACAGTTCCTGCACTCCCAGCATGGACCATTGTTGCATCTTGGCTGCACCTGTACCACTTGCAGCACGTTGTGATTCATACCTGTTGGTCTCATCACATATGTGCTGCATGACTTCGTCATCTAGGAAGGCCAAAAGGAAGTCCACACACTCAGCATCATCGCCAAGAGTGAAGGCAGGCTGTACTCCTGAGGAACTCTGATCAAAATCTAAATGTTCTGGGACAAAATCGGACCCTTCTGTCCACGCGAAGGCGTCCAGAATTCCCTGTCGTGGCGGTGTAGGGTGGGTGAGGGTGGTGAGTGGCTGTGAGGGAGATTTACTACGTTCAAGGTCACTCGCACTGACCCTAAGTTGCCGTACAGCACTAGCAGCCCTTACTCTAGTAGCAACTCTACTTTTACGGGTCAGGGATTTACCTCTTCCTCTACAGCCTGCCGTCACTGTTGATGCTGGTGGTGACTCCGACGACGAAGACTCAGGAGATAATTCAGCAGAAGAAGAGGAAGAAATGAGTGAAGTGGGACTTGGGGAATGGGGAGGTGAATCAACTCGGGACTCATGGTGGGCTGGGTCACGCGGGGCCATTGTTCCGGGGCTAACACACCACCTTTTCACTCCCTTCCCAAATTCCTTCCCTTGCTGCACTAACGGCTCCTTTCCCTTGGAGCTAGGGATAACTTGGACTCTGAAGCACTCGTACTAGTACTTTCTGGCACGATTTCCTCACCCGGCTCATCACACGAATCCCCTGAAGGGTCAAAATCACTATCCATCATCACCATTGACAATTCCGCTAGTTCACGTTCCACTGCAGAGTCACTTAGTCCTTTCCTGCTTCCCTCACGAGTTTTTCTGGGTGTAGAGGTCACGGGCCCATTGCAATGGGCGCAGAAGCAGCAGAAATGGCGGGGCGCGAGTGCGACATGTTTTGACCACAGCGGAGGACAAGGAACTAAATGCCGCGGCTTATCTGAGAAGGCAAGGGTTGACAGTGACAATGAGGATGACAGCTGCTAACTTACATGCTAATAAATTATTGGTAGAAAATCTCGGCAATACATAAAGAAATAGGTAGTTCCAGGTGACTGTAAATGTCACTTAGGCTTCTCCTTTCCTTTCTGATATATATTTTTATTACAGAAATAGATTACAAGGCATAATTCAAAGGGGAAATTACCGTGGTAATGTAGCAAATGAATGCATGTGAGGTGTTGTCAGGTGATAATTAGCCAATTCCTGGTGTATACCACTATCACTTACCTTACTTTTTTTTAATATATATTATTTTGTATAAGTATAGGGCATAGGGCTTATTTCAATGGATGAAATCTGTGGAAAAACCCGGGGGAGATTTGCTTAGCGCAGCGCGGCCGGGGAGGTGAGAGGACAGGGTAATGTAGGGGAGGTGGGGAGGGGAGTCAGGAAGGGGGGAAAATCGCTAAAATGTCAACAATGGATGGGAGTACAGATGAGATTTGGAGTGCTGACTAGTGTTGGACATTGGCAGTACTGATAGATGATACAAGCCACCACTTGAAAGCCCGGGATAATTCAAAATAACACAGAATCTCAAAAGTGACGCCCCGCTGTATGATCCATTGTGCCCGAGCATCACGAAAGTGACGCCCTGCGGTTAAGGGGTTAAAGTGGAAGCCGTATAAGACTTCTGAATATACTTACATTCTTATTATTTTCCAATGATTTTCTTACTTTGCTTTATCTAGATTATTTCATTCATCTTTGATTCGGCAGCATAGAGCCTACTTTGCTGCATTGCCAGTTATGTTACTCCTATCACCCACTTAACTTTGGAGAGGCTTTTAGAACTGGAGATGTTAGGAGTATGACCTTCATTTACCCATTCATCAAAAAAGCACTCCCAAGGGTTAAACAATATCACCTGAAATTAACAAGAATAAAAGTGATACACGTCACAGGATTAAGTGTACTTTCATGCTAGCAGCGTGGCTAACCACGTAGTTCGGTTAGCACAGCATCTTGCGATTTTACTGATAGTTTATTCTCAGTGTCTCCCAAAGAAGTGTGGCCGATCTCAGCTTCTCAGCCTTGGGTCGTAATCTTGATACCTATTGGAGGCTTCGTAGCGCCTTTTGCATGGTTATTTATTATGCCCATTGTTCCTTGATGTCTTTTATTTATATATTTCTAGTCCCAACATAGTATGCCTCAACATATAAAAGAATTATTAAATAAGAAAGCACATTTGGTGATCGTGCTTGTCAGACCCCTAGAAATGGCAAAAGATAAGTGTCTGGATAATACCTTATATCAGACTTAAAACAGATAGAACAGATGATCTGGCGACGTTTAGCACCTGCTCGCCTTGTGCCATACACTTGCCTACGGTATAGCTGCGCATTCGTTCATGAATCCACCCATGTATATTTATTTTTGTCAATCTAGCCATCTATGTTTTTATCATTACCCACAAATCTACTGTACCTGTCAGTTAATGTATCCTTCCGTCCAGTCACTTAACGTTATCAAAGTTTATTCATCCATTCATCAGCCTACCAGTCCTTTCCAGTACATTTTTTTTTTCTTATCCACAGCAACATTTACCTACAAATTAAACAAATTCACAACAGACCTGTACCAATAGAACTCGTCAGTTCTATTGTTTTATCCAAACTTACCCAAGCTAATGAACTCATACCAAAACTGAGCTAACATTTTAGAAAACCTAGATATCTGGAGGGGTGCCAACTCCCTTGCAAAACAATCAGATTTCAACATCCTCTACATAATTTCAAAAGTTAAACAAATATTTCTCAAAAATATCAACATTTACTTAACTTTACGACAGCTAACGAATCTTGTGGTATGACAACAAAGCCTGTCCTGTAGTACTGAGCATTGGTTTGGCTGAAGTAGGATAATCTCTCTTGGTCACTTATTATCATCAGTAACTCAGTGACAAAGGCGTTTCTAGACTTGGTATATATCGCTGAGAAGGGGATGTTATGTAGTCTCCCATGCCATTTAGAATATGGGTCTTTCAGCTGTGACGAGACCACCCCTTCTTTGAATTTCTTTGATTTCTTTGATATTCTAAAATCACTGTCTGTGTTTACTTAATTCACACAGCGATCGTCTCCCCTAAATTAAGTAACAACCCAATTGTTAGCCACACCAAGATAAAATAAAAAGTTGAAAGAACTAATGAAGGTTGTCAGGACGTCTCCTATGTGAATACAATCTCCTGGTTCTACCCATTAATGCAGCGTCAAAGTTCTCTGATAAGGTGACTCCCATATACTTCGTTAAATTTTAGTTTATGTACAAACTTTACTTGATACAAATGTTCATTGGTTAGCAGGGTGTACTGGCGATCGAGACATCACAATTACAGCAGCCACCATGGACGTCTGGGGGTGTGGTAGGTTAAGATACTCCCCCCATATTGGTTTACACCCGAGGGAGGGTTGGGGTTTATTCGTCATATAATACCGCTCAGGGACTAGCAACTGGTCATTCTCACCTAAAATGTCTGAACTAAGAAGTCTAGCTTTGGTAACTATGCTTCTGTTGGGGCAATACACAAATGATTGATAGGCAAATAGATCAGTAGAAAAATATAAACAGACAGACGGATAAGAAATATTTGTTCGGTGTTAGTACCCAGATGAAGGTGTGTAGCGTCATGGTTGGTGTGTGGAAGTAATGTTTGGCCTCTGTGATTGGGCTGCTTACTGTAGGTTCACACACACACACACACACACACACACACACACACAAGGTCGAAGAATCGTCTTACATATCCTAATGGACAACAACTGGAGTAATGGAAACCTGTGTCCATGAGAGTACATTGCAAGAAGATAGTTCCGTAAGTTGTTGTGCTACCCTAGTCTGTCTGATGGAACTGGTATATCAACCGCAGGCACGCAATCGCTCCTGGAGGCCCTTCCCGTGCAATGAACTGACGTCCCCAAGCAGCTGACAGCGCCACGCACAGCGAGGCGCGGGGTTTAGTAGGAAAGTTTGGTTCCTGGATGGACGACGTAGTTGCATTTCTCCACCCAGGTAACAGAGGCACCATAGTAGACTCCACATCACCCTATTATCTGGCTATGTGGTTACCTCCCAGCATCGTAAATGGTTACAAGAGTTATCGGAATGTATCGGTACAAGGCTAGCACTAAATATCGTGCCACCGCTAGCACCAATAAAATGTATGCTGGCCACCAATTTAGATGTAGCCGTTATGGAGTAGCAGTTGACTACATATTAAGTGTTCTGCTGTATAGTATAACTAGACCACCGTGTTGGATCGACGACACTGTCTGTAGTACACGTCAGCCACTCGCCGTCACTGCCCGACACTTCCCACCAAAGGTCCTCTGCCACGAGAAGGTGGAAGCTGGTCTGTTATTAAGTGGTAGCGTAAGGTGACGGAAATGAGCAGATTAAATTTTTCTTTATTGGGTACAGAATAATATAACTGCGACCCGAGAGATATGTAGGAGCGACACCACCTCCCTTTAAAACTGTAAAGCAGCTTCTCTCTGACGCTGTACAGTCACCGAGCCGGACAAGGGCGCGGTGCTTAGGTCAGCTAAAAAGTGAGGTGCCGAGCATTACATATACTCTGGGCTTATGCAAAAAGTAGAGATAAATGACAACTCTACTAACACATTATACACCTCTATAAAATGGTATTAAGTACATTCACATATACCAACATAATAAATGGTTCCCCAGGACTTTACACTTACGCACTTATTCAGATATCTTTTCACTTCTCCTAACCTTCTTTTTATAATTGAAACAGGGTGGCCCTTGTGGTCTGCCATCCACCTTCTTCCTATACCACAGCTAACAGCGAAATGATATTTGGTTGTTCATCATTCACACTTCATTACACACTGTTAATTATGACTAAACAGCTTTAAAAATTATTATGTAAAATGTGTGATACTACAACTTCATATGGAAAAAGATGTTGACACCAGAACAGGAAATCGTTTGGCTTTTCACATAGTGTGGAGCCAGAGGAAGTGGAAGAAAGAGTAATGAATAGTGACAGGAAGGATGGGGGAAAATGAAAGAGAGGAGGACAGACAAAGAAAATGAATGACAGACAAGAATGTGACGGGCGCCCCCGCCCACCATTAGGTTAAGTAACAATGGAAAGTAGTTGTTATGGTGCAGTTAAATGACGCTGGAAGAACAGCTGTACATGAGGTAAAATCAGATCATGTTCAGCGCAAACATGTATCTGAGACAGTAAGTAGTCCTTGTCTCAGAATTTTAAGTGCAGGAGCTTTTTTAGGGGCGGCGCTGTCCGTCAGTCTCTCAATAACGTTTATCGGACGAGAGGTGTTCCACTCTCACAGACTAAAGCGATGCGACACCACATCAAACCACACCTTAATACACTACACGACCCTCTCACACCACACCAAATCACACCACACCACACCACACTACACCACACCAAATCACACCACACTACATCACATTTCCACGCCGCACCACACCAAAATACACCACACCACACCGCAACATACCGTATCACACTTTCACACCGCACCACACCAAAGTTGCCTCATCCAGTGGTTTTGTATTTTTTCATCGATGAGCATTTTTACGATGTCAAATTAGGCGCCATAGCTTTTGTTCTGAAGTAAACACGCGTTGCTTCAGTGAGGTTGCAAGGGAGCTGGATACGAGACTGCCACCAAAGACTTAAGCTGCCAAGTCTGAAGTCATATATAAATTTAGTTGAAAAGAGTTACTGATAAATCCGGACACGGTTGCTTAGGTTTAGAAGGCTTTTCGAACGGAAGGAAAGGGTGGCGTTAGTTTTAGCTCTTAACTTACTGTTACCCTTTCTCTAAAGAATGTATCCCCAAATTTGATGAAGTCATATAGATGTAATAAGGATAAGCCAACAGAAAACGTCAAGACGCTAAATGTAGGAGTGTAATTAATGATATGGGTAAAAATCAGACGTGGGATCATATATTTTGCACTATAGTTGGTTTACTCTCATGTAACAAAGATCTCTAACCTCTTTCTACTCAGTTGATTGCCAGGTGTAGTCAAATTGTAAGGATGATTTGATAACTATCCAAGGAGATTCATGCCTACCTTACTGCTTGGGCCACATGGTTTTCTATGTGAGACCGCCCTAGCATGTATTCAGTTATGGACGGTGGGTGTTTGCGACGAAGTGGTGACATGTGGTGATGTACGTAGGTGGACCAGCCTCAGGGAACGGGCTGTTAAAACCTGTGCCCAGTGTCCAGAGTCAGGCACACACAAACAATCAAGTTGTGAGAGTGCCACAGGTCCGTCAAATGAAAACAAGCTGACTAGTGCAAATGTTTAAGCTTCCTCTTCAACCGCGTCAGTCCGGTGGCGTATTGTTTCTGTGATTTCTGGTTTTTCCTGAGGATTTTATTCAGCAGAAGGTTCGCCCGCACTGCATGGATTAGTGAAAGCTGTCTCTAACCCCTCCACTTAAATAACAAAATCTTAAGCTGAATAAAATCGTCTGGTTTTAGTGAGAGCAAAATATATACATCAGAGTATTCATGGGGTTTAAGTCTGTGCCAGCCTAGGAACCCCAACACTGGCCTCCCTTCCATCATTTTTGCGGCCCCCTGTTTCACGCGGCCATAATAAGAATTTTGCATTGTGTTGGTCATAAAGTTGGGTTAGTGAGTGTGGCGCGCAGAATTCATAGTCTCAGCTTGAAGCAGGAAGTGGAATAAAGTACAGTATCAAGTTGACTGGATTTGCATGTGCGTGTGTATGGGAGTGTGCGTATGCGTGTAATGTATGCATGTATGTGTATGTGTGTATGCACGTATGTATGTATGTATATATGTATTATGTTTGTACAGTATATTTGCGTGAATAGATGTGTGTGTGTGTGTGTGTGTGTGTGTGTGTGTGTGTGTGTGTGTGTGTGTGTGTGTGTGTGTGTGTGTGTGTATTTTCGTGTTTTTTTTTTTTTTCATATTCCAAAGTTACCTGTTTTGGCTAACTGATCCCCTAAGTCAGCACAAATCATCAGTATATTTTTCACACGGAGTTCGCATATTTGCCCTTCTAAAATCCACAGCGCGACCCCACTGAACGTTGTGCTGGTTAATCCCATCGCTTCACATCTGTTTGGTACAGGCCATACGCAGGAAATCACCCCTTCCATTATACCAGTTCATTTCAGTTTGTTTATTTACAATCGAACCTCTAAGGTCCGGATTCAAGACGACGGTTTACGCCTTGGGTTCGAGGCTGGTTCATATTACGGATTGAAGATTATTCGATCCCAGACCATAGCCTAGGTTTCAGCCACATTCAGGTCGTTGGATTGTATCACACATAGTCAAAGACTGATGTATTTGGGACTTGAACCTCAGACTGAAGCACGCATTCGGACACGGCGGACATAGTCAATCAGCACGTGCTTTTATAACTGAGAAGTGAACATTGCGAAAAACTCAACCTCTATAGATACAAAAAAAAAGTCACTCCCTGACCAGCTAGTGCATTAATGTGACCTAAAGTAATTCAGTATATAATGAAATATCATTATAACATGAGTGAATAATAAAAAGAAAAAACATGATTACTAATGACTAATCCACACCACAAGTTATTGTCGGGTTCATAAACTCTTTATATTTGTATTTCATTATTTCTGTACTACCATGTCAACTATTCATCTGTCTGCCACATGTGAATTCAAGTATTATGGAAGTCTTAATGTTATCAGTGGTTCATTTCTGATGCGATGTAAAAGTATAAAAAGTTGAAGCAATGTATGCGAACCGCTTCGGTCTAACTGCATAATAAGGCTGGGGGATATATGAATAGCCTGTTTAAATATGACATACCATTGCCCATGTTTCATTGAAACAAATATAAATTTCTGATAGAACATATGTACTTTGGGTGCCACAAAAATATATTCATTGATCAAAGCTTTTATATTAGAAACGTACGGTACAGGTTGCACAACTGGCAGTTTTATGATACAGACGCACGGTACTACATAACAAGCTATTGCCTGCACGGGTGTCACAGTTTTATGAAGCTGAAGTGCGGTATTAATAGGCTGCTGGTGGCACGACAGACAACGTTCTGTGACAGAAGTAAGTTACAGTAATAATAGGCTACTGTTTGCACAGCTCTCACCACAGAGTGCTAAAGGAAGAGTAACATTTAATTTCAATGACAGTCACGCATATCAACCAATAGTCTCCTCTCCACAAACTCTTCAATCAGTAGAAATCTTTGGAAAGAGTAATCTCTTATTTATGTTGACCCTTGCTAGCCTCGGTCTCCCGTCAGTCCATCCCCCCAAGGCGGTTTAGACCACGAAGGGACTAAACCGGCCTCAGCGGCTGAACACCTCATTCTGAATATGTGAACGGGGATTATATTGTAAGCCGGGTTTTCAGCCGGGGATCGGATTCAAAACCGAGACTGGAATTTGGACCTAAGTGTTCTGGATACTCAGATTTCCGTGTTTCAAAATCTTTGGCTCGTCATTTTTCTACCTTAACTCCTACAGTCTGATTGCGTATGTGTTACCTTTCCTTTACTTACTCTTTTCCGACTCATCATTGAACATATATTTAAACTGGAGGGACTGCATGTAGACCTGCTTAACACCTTCGCTACCAGGTTTTTCGTGTAAGTGAATCGATCCATCCGTTTGCAACATTTATATATATATAAGACGTATTTAAGAGGTTACTTTTGGCCTTCCCGTTTCTCTCACTTGCTGCATTCGTCTCTCTCTCTCTCTCTCTCTCTAGGTATTTTGTAAAAACAAAGTTATAGTGTAGTATTTCCTAAAAAAAGAGTGTTCAGTATGGTAAAAACACACTGTCTCCTGAATATACCAAACAAATCAGAGTAACAGTAACTGCATCATACAGTAAGTAAGAGCTTGGCACCAAATGGGGACCCTAAGGTTTACATCCAAGGAGGGGTTGAGATTTGTTGCTCACATAATCCGAATGGACATTTGAGTGATGAGTTTTCCGTGAATGTTGGCGTACATCAGGGGTCAGTCTTGAGCCCCTTATTGTTTGTCATGATGCCTGAAGCTCTCACATGACTATGGACTTCCATGGGAGATGTTGTATGTTGATGACTTGGTGTTGACTGCAGAGAATGAAAGGGAGGCGAAGGATAGATTTAGGAAATGAGGAGATGGAATAGGGTACAAGGTTTCAGAGTAAATGTGGATAAAAGAAGTGACAATATCTAGGGCTGGAGGCGGCACTGTCAAACCAGAGGGAGAGTGGCCATGTGCGGTTTGCCCCAAGGGTATGGGAAGTAACTCCATCTTTTGTAGTATCTGTAATAAGTGGCTGCATAGAGAGATGTATTTGAGGTAGACTGCAATAATGTTGATTTCGTGTGTGCGGTGTGTCGGGGAGAGCATGTAAAAAAATGTCAAGTGTGAAAGGATTGATTTTGTTGGTGATTCTCTTGAGTGTTTGGAAGAGTTTTTTTTTTTTTTTTGAGATACATGTTATGTGCTGGAAGTGGGGCTGGAGTAAGGACCGGTTGGAGGAAGTTCAGGGAGCTGTTGTCTCTCCTGACATTGAGAGGGCCCTCCCTCTGTCTAAAGGATCTTTGTATGCGGCGTGTGTTAGGAGTGTATGCCAATGAGACCTGGGAAATAAAACAAGAAAATATTCGTAGGTTCGAACGTACAGAAGTGACAGTGATTAGATGGATGTGTAGTGCGTCCTTATATGCAAGGCTTGGGGGAGGGAGGGGGCTAGGTTTTTGATTGAAGAGTTGAGAGGAAGACTGGAACTGGAGTGCATTGGTGTTGTGATGACGAGGGGTAGACTGAGATAGTTTGAACTTGTGGAGAGGATGTAGGATGACAGATGCGTGCGGAAGGTGAGAAATGTTAACGTCGGGGGTAGGGTTGCAAGAGGTCAACCGAAAAAGACCTGGGCCGAGGTCAGTGTGCGACTTTAGAGATAACAGACTGCGTAGGGAAACTGCCAGAGATCGAGCAGCCTGGAAAGCCGCCATTAGATGACCAAGGCCGACACATGCAAGTATGATGTAGCCTTTATAAACGATACGAAAGGTTACGATAATGTCTTTCACGGATGAATGAGACTGGTCACTCCTTAAATGATGATGGTGATGATGAAAGTGCATTCTCTTATAATTAGTACACTATGATTCATCCATCATGACCTCTCGGAGATTTTATTTATTTATTTATATTTCAGGATAATTCATATCGGCGAATGACACGAACAGAAAATTACTACAGCACTTCATCCTATCTTTAGCATTTCTTTGCGAGCAGCGTCGTACTTTAGTGTTAATTTCTTTTTATAGCCAAGCATTAAAAATGGAGATAAGGCAAATTGAAGCCAAAAATGTACAGCGTATGAGTAGAAGTTCAGGGCTCTAACTCATGGCCCGCATATGTGGTTACCGCAGTCTTGGTTATGCATACCAATGAAGTCACCGAGTTTGAGAACCAAAGGAGGCACTTAATGACTCCACTCACAGGCATATCCGCGAGAGCCTTCCTTGGGGGAAAGCGAAGATAGGCCACGGGAAGAAGGAATGGGGAAAGAGGACGAGGAACAAAGGCAAGGATGAAGCGCAGGCAGGAAAATGAGGAAGAGAGGCAGGGATGGTAGGAGAAAGGCAGGGAAAGGAGGAAGAGTAGAGGCAAGGAGGGAGAGAGGGAGGGAGGAAAAAGGTGAAGAACAGAGGGAAGGAAGGAGGGAGGGAGGAAAGAGATGAAGAACAAAGGCAAGGAAGGAGGAATGGAAGAAGAAGGTTCAAGAACACGCAAAGGACTGGGCGAGGGAGGAACGAAAAGTATAATGAAGCAAGGCATGCGTGGACAGGGGAAGGGAGGAAAAGGGCGAAGAAAAAGAAGCAAGGGAGAAAGAAGGAAATGAGGAAAAGGGTGAAAAACATATAACGAGGGAGGGAAAGGCGAAACGAATAAAGGACAAAGGAAGAACGGAGAGTGGGAGGGAAAGAGGGAACGAAAAGGGGTAAGGATGCAGTCAGGGAGGAAGCAAAAAGGGTAAAGACTATAGACAAGTACCGATGGAAGAAGAAAAAGTTTATTTGTAAGCACCTGGACGCTAGAATTTCTCTCCATTGAGCAAAATATTCTACTGTTACCATAAATAAAAATTCCCTGACTGTACCAACCGCAGCAAAAGATTATAACTGGGAAATAGTGAGGGAACAGAGGAGGGTATGTGTTGAAGGACCTACAGTAAGAGGTGAAGAGCGTATGTGGTGAAGGAGGCGATTGTTAATGATGATTGTTAGTAACTTTTCTACTACAAGAGGTCTTGCTATCGAAGAAAAAGATGTAAATTCTTTCATTAGCTGTCAATAAGTAAATACCAGTGATGTAAGCCTCATCGTGTTAAAGATGTTTAAGGCCCTTACATCTTGCATTATATCCATCCTTGAATTAACAGCCGCATTACCACCTCAAAATGATGTCACACAAACGATTTTTCTGACAAGCTTTCCAGGCACCTCCAGGCGAGTTTTGTAAGGTTGCTGGCGACTTTTCTTGGGGATTAAGACTGAAAAGGCTCATACATCATTTATTTAAAAGTTTCCAGGATCCTCAATCTTATGGGCGAGTTTTTAGAAATGGCTCGCTTTCGTTTAGCAGTTCCTGTTTTCTTTTCTTGGCGACTACGACTGCAATGGCTCTTACTACAAAATTTCTTCAAAAGTGGCTGAGAAGATATCACCAAGACAGCGCTGCCAGGGATAAGAACACCTGTATGTTAGAATGGGTGTAACCTAATGAGAGTAGAAGCCTAGCATCTCTTTCATAACAATACTCGAATATTTTTGCAGACTGTACAATCAGGTGCGGTAGTTCGCCTGTCAGCTCACTGTGTCTGCATCAAACTAAGAACTTGTCTGTCATTTTCTTCCCTCACACATTGTATCAGAGAGTACCACCTATGGCCAGAGAAACATTTACCAATAACAATACAAGCCAACAGATAGGTATGAGAAGTAGAAAAGGTAAATCTATCTGTAGTGCCAGACGCCTTAATCCCGTAAGGGGTGGGCACAGACAAATCGCCTCCATGTAAATACTGGACGAAATACTGGGCGAAATTTTGTCACTGCCTCCACAGATAACCCAGACATAGAACACAATCTATATTTTGTTCATCCTACGGCCAGACAATTACGTTAATCCTAGGCGAGTCATTTTATAGAAAAGGGGTCCGTGAAACTGTATCTAACACACCTAGTACGAGAACTCTATCCTAAGCTGAATAGGATGGTTTCAGGGCAGCAAAAGTGAAATAAAGAAAGGTATGACACTACACTGTATGAATTGTATGGAGATGTAGGGGTGTGAAAGCGACATAAACCATAGGAACAAGGTCAAGGTAGTACAAGAACATGTAAAATCATCCCTACATCTCCCTCCCACGTTTTTAGATTACATACTTTTAAGCACTGAATATTTGAGCAGTAATTGTACCACACTCACCACACTTTTTCTGGAGTGCACTCATGGTTAAATAACTGATACATCATTATAGCACTTGAAGAAATAAAAACACAAATAGTAGGGATGGGGGCTGCATGTTTTATTGCCTTGATCTTCTTGCTGCGGCTTTTGGTATTGCCATACTTTTATAACTTGTATATTTATAGTTTTCACTGATTTTTCTAGTATCTTTATGTTAAAAAGTTTCGAAGGTTTCTGTAAGTAGTTTATCTTAAAGAGTGCCTTAATAGTGATGAGGTTAATGAAAGTTCTGTCTAAGTCCTTCTCAATGGAAAAGTCTCCTGAAATTAATAAGATCATCTTGTGGTAGTTAAAAGCAGCACTTAGAGAGCCCAACACCCGCGTCCTACCGTCTGTCTATGGCCGAACTTCAGACCCTGATCTGTGACTTTGACCTTTGATGGTTTTTCTCAAATTTTAAATACTTCATCCTTGGGTGGCCCTGAACCTCTCCACTGTTTAGTCTAAAATGAATCAGAAGTGTTTTAGTTGACCTTGCCCTGTTACCTGGATCTTTGACCAATTGATCCGAAAATAGAAGCTGTTCATCTTTGGCTAACTCTAAACTCTCCCACCAACTTTTTCCAAATAGAATAAAAACCTTTTGAGTCAAGGAGTAGAAAAATTAATCTTGTCCCATGACTTTTACCTTTTACCATATGTTTACAAAATTAAATTGCTTCGCCCTTTACTGATCCTCAACTCCTCCACCACATTTGGCTGAAATCGAACCCGGACTATAAAATGTGACCTTTTCCCTCCCTGTGGCTTGTGACCTTTTTCGGCCGATATTTTTCTCTCATCATACCCACTGGAGAATGAAACTCCTTTGTAAAATTAAAGGTGACTGATTATGGCAAGTTGGAGCTACAGTAGACAGTTCTGAGAAAGGTGTAAGAAGTATATGGAGAAGTGGGGTTCAGCCGATTACGATTTAGCTGTCTATATATCTATCTATTGCCAGACGCCTTAATCCCGTAAGGGGTGGCCACAAACAAATCGCCTCCATGTCGCTCAGTCCCCCGCTATTTCACTGCCCTGTTCCCAGTTCACACCTCCCTCTCTCATATACCTCTCCACTCCATCCCTCCATCTCATTCTTGGCGACTATGGGAGTTGCTTAGGGTATAGAAAACCCTGAAGATCAAAGCTAGATACCTATACAGATTCATAACCTCAGTGTTTGTGGGAAGCGATGGATTTGTGAGTTGAGTTAATATGCGCGTCGGAGCCATCCCTAGCAGAGTTTTTAGAGGCTTAAGTCATCGAAGAGAGGTGGCTTGTGAACTTGCGAACTACCTAGGACCTCTAATTTACTAGCGTCATATCCATATTCCATGTTAACCTTTTCATTCCTAGGACATCATTTATATATTACTCCTGATACTACTAAACTCTTGTATCTGGCATAAGAAAACACGCCAGGAATGAGGGCGTCAGAAGAAGGCATATCTACCCTCTCCATTTTGAAAAGTCTGCCCCTAAAGATGCAAAACCATTGGGAGAAAACGAGAAGAAAACTAGGAAATCACCAGACTAAAGAGGTTAAGTGTACTGGTGAGAAAATGGACGCAAGGAAAGGAGGTCAGACTCTCTCTCTCTCTCTCTCTCTCTCTCTCTCTATTAAAACTGTTGGTATTGTCTTCTGTGTTTTCTTTATCGTCTTTCAGGAACCAAACGAACGGCTGGGATAGTAAGAAACTGTGTTAAGAAGATGAAGTTGATTATGATAGTGCTAATGATGACGGGTACGACGACGACAATGATAATAATAATAATAGTAGTAGTAGTAGTAGTAGTAATTGTAGCAGTAATAATAATAATAATAATAATAATAATAATAATAATAATAGTGACTGGTAATAATGACCACGTTGTTGATGAAGGTGATGATGATGACAATAGTGGTAATGACGATGATGGATATGATACTAGCTAAGACGATGATGATAAGATAGTATTTATATTGCCAAGAGCATTTTCACTTTTTGGCGCCGCATAATTATAGATCTTGACTAATTAACGAGTATAATCTATTTTAGTCACGATAACCTTAATTTCCCCGGCCACTTAGGTACTTCAGAATTGCCCGAATGACTAACGAGCAGAAGGAAGTTACATAATTAGCACTAACTCGCTCACAAGGATGGCAAGGCAGAGAGGAAAATTAGTTATGGCCAGAGAAGTTATTTGTCTTTACCGGGAACGGCGAGAAACGCGTCACACTCACAGAACAACAAAATACTCCTTTACCTTTACCTGGCTGCGTCTTGTTTCCTCTTTTAGACCACGTAACGCCAGACGATTATATTCAGCTGAGAAACCGTCATGTACAGCCTCACAAAAGCTCTACTTAACTCCATTGTGATCACGTATTCTGTGTGTGTGTGTGTGTGTGTGTGTGTGTGTGTGTGTGTGTGTGTGTGTGTGTGTGTGTGTGTTCTAGTTTCAGGCAATTTTATGGGGCTTATGGGAACCTTTTCGTGCTGGAAGGGTTAGATACAGCCATCATTAAACCCGTTCACCACATTTGATTATTGTACAGTACAGCTGAATTAAGTTTTGGGTGAGTAACATGTAGAAAACTTTAAATATCTTTGAAGTGAAGCTGACGGATACAAAGATCTCCACCCATGGTAACAGGGGGACATAAACTAGAAGACTGTAACTGTCAGAGAAAGTCGTTGATGTCCACCTGTGAGAATACTGCTGACAGGCAACTCTTACTTTTCTTGCGATAACTCAATAACCCTTGTCAAACTTCCACCAATAATTTATACACACCTGGTCCAGAGCCTGACAGAGTTTCTAGGACCAAGAAGTTTGTCATTTATGTTTTTTTTTTTCCTGTATGGAAGGGCAACTGAAAGGTGTTGAAAAGTGGGATGTCCGAAATATCATGTCAAGCACGAGTGACCTGCATTTTCCTTTTTATACAAGTGTTTGGAAAATATTTTATGCTGGGATTTCATTCCATGTTCATGTATCTATAATAGTTTTGTAATAAGCTGAGTTTGAAAATTCATTAATTTTGGATATTTTAACCTGTGACCTTGAAAAGTAAAAGTCACAGAAACAGGGTCAGTGTAATAAGGTGATCGTGCCGTACATCCTCAGTAAGTATGATGAAAAGCGGAGACAAAAAGTGACGGAAGAGTAATAATAATAATAATAATAATAATCCGGACCTCCTTTCCCACCCCAAGGCAGGGTGAGGAGTAGCAACGTCCAGACAGCAATAATAATAATAATAATAATAATAATAATAATAATAATGATAATGGAAACAAAGATCACCTATGGTAATAAGTGGGGATCATTAAAAACAATGGCAGAAACAAAGATCTCCACTAATGATCAATAATAATAACAACCAGGTAAAGGCATCATTAGCGGACGGCTTGAGTGCTCCAATTCAAGACCCTCAAACAATCAGGAATTTCACTGGCTAGCGTGTAATTTACTGAAGTGAAAGCCAAACAATCTTTTCCTATATACTGTTCTCTTTTACATCCTTCACAAAATAATGTTTTCACCATTAAACTCTCATTCTTTGTATCAAACCATACAAAGAAGAAAAGGGGAGGAGGAAGAAAAAGAAAAGGAGGAAAGGGAAAAGAAGGAAGAAAGAAGAAAAGAAAGATGAATGACAATAATGGTATGAAAAACATCCCAACACAAGCAGTTTAAGACTGAAAAAAAAAAAAAAAAATGAGAAGGTTTGTACCAAACTGAAATGGGATGGACCAAACCTGAATCCACCAATAACGAGATGGGCGTGGTCAGAGTGTCGCTGTGACGTATCAGCTGGCAGTAAAAGCTGGATTCTGATTGGCTTTTGGGGATGGAGGGAGATTCTTATTGGGTGGATGCGATTAAGGAGGCTGGGTAATTACTCACCGTGTGCGACAGACGGCCTCGCTCTTCATTCCGAAATATTATGCAAGTTTTCTTTACTGTTTCCAACGACATATATAAAGATACAGATGGACAGATGGACAAATAGATGGACAAGAAAGATATATATATAAACTGACAGATGGAAGTATGTCCCAGTGAGAGTTAAGCCCCACCCTCTCCACACTCGACCAATCAGAACGCCCGCTCCATAAAAGCCAGTTTGAGACATCAGTAAGCCACGCCTGTATGATAGAAAATACTATGCAAATCTTCGGTGTTTCTAACGTAATGTGAGCATGCGTGTCTATCTATCTATCTATCTATAGCCCGACGCCCTAATCCCGCAAAGGGTGGCCGCAGACAAAACGCCTCCAAGTCACTCTGTCACCCACCATTTGACTCCCCTCCCCCCAACTCACCCCCCCCTCCCTCATATACCTCTCAACTCCATCCCTCCACCTCATCCTCGGTCTACCCCTCCCTCTCCCTCCCTCCACCTCACCTACATACACCCTCTTAGTCAGTCTTTCATTCTCCATCCTCTCCACATGTCCAAACAACCTCAGTGTATTTCTCCTAATCTTTTCAACCACATCCACATCTACCCCACAACGTTCCTTCACTTCTTCATTCGTCAACCTGTCCCTCCATGTCACTCCACATGCTCCTCTCAAGTAACTCATTTCCACTGCTCTCACTCTTGACTTGTTCCCCTCTTGCAAGGTCCACGCCTCGCCTCCATACGTCAGGGTAGGGATCACAATACCATCATGCAGTGACTTCTTAACTTCCATACTCACCTCCCTATTTCTCATCACTGCTTTCAGTGTGCCAACAACCTTCCTTCCCTGCTGTACCCTTTCACGTACTTCATCCCCCAAAGTTCCATCCTTACTCATCACACTACCCAAGTACTTGAATGCACTCACATTCTCCATATCCTCACCATCCAACCTCACTGCACACTCTGTGACTTCATTCCTCTCAAACACCATAACTTTACTTTTGTTTACATTAACTTTCAGCTTCCTCCTCCTACACACTGTCCCAAATTCATTCACCAAACCTTGCAACTCCCATTCATCTTCACTCAACAATACTGTATCATCAGCAAACAGCAACACCGGAAGCTTCCAAATCTCACCCTCATTCATTAGGGCCAGCCCCACATCCACTGCCCTACCTTGTACCTCCTTTACGACCCCATCCATATATATATTAAACAGCCATGGAGACATTACACACCCCTGTTTCAGTCCCACATTGAGATCAAAGAACTCACTCAGCTCACCATCCACTCGCACCGTAGCCCTAGCTCCCTCGTACATACTCTTCACAGCACTCAACAATTTCCCCTCCACTCCATATATTCTTAATACCTTCCACATACCTTTCCTATCTATTCTGTCATAAGCTTTCTCCAAGTCCATGAAGGCAGCGTACACTTTCCTTCCCTTCTCTAGATACTTCTCCACTAAACATCTTAGAACAAATATCTGATCTACACACCCTTTTCCCTTCCTAAATCCCCCTTGTTCTTCTTCAACTAGCTCCTCTGTCATATGCCTAACCCTATCAATGAGTATTCTACCATATATTTTACCAGTCACACTAAGAAGGCAAATACCCCTATGGTTACCACATACTTCTCTCTCCCCTTTTCCTTTGTACAGAGGAACAATTATACCTGATTTCCAGTCCTCTGGAACCCTTCCCTCTTCCCAAGCCAATCTACACAACTTCCATATCCACTCCACAACAATCTCACCCCCATACCTAAGCATTTCACCACACACTCCATCAATTCCTGGGGCCTTTCCCAGCTTAATCTTCTTCATCGCTTCCACTACTTCCGACCTACTGATCTCTTCCTCCCTCCTCTCATCTCTTCTTCTCCCAGCCATTCCCCAACCACTTATACTCACACTGCTCTCACTCTCTACATTCAACAAATCCTCAAAGTGCTCCTTCCATCTCCTCAATTTCTCTCTTTTCTCCACCAACAATCTACTATTCCTATCTTTCACTCCCCTACTATTTCCCCTTTCACACTGCCTTACTTTCTTTACCTCCTTCCAAAACAATTTCTTACTCTACCTCCATTTCACACTCAGATTCCTCCCAAACTCTTCATCCACTTTCTTCTTACTCTCCTTCACCAGTCTCTTAACCTCCCTTCTCCTGCTCACATATACCTCTCTCTTCTCTCTCTCATCTTCTCCCCTACCTCTACTCGCCAACCATTCACCATATGCCTTCTTCTTTTGTTCCACAGCTCGTTTCACCTCATCATTCCACCATGCTGTCCCTTGCACACCCTTGCATCTCCTCCTCACTCCACAAACCACCTCACACGCTGCGCTTATCTCTTCCGTGAATATCTTACATACGTCTTCCACCCCTTCCATCTGCTCTAGCTCATACCTTCCCAATCTTTCTTCCACTATGCTCTTATACTCTGTCCTCTTCTCACTATCTTGCAATTTCTCCACTCTTCTCACAGGAGCTGCTTCCTCCTGTCTTCCCCTTCGCCTCCTCAACCACTTTCTTTGCAGCTCTACCTTGGCCATCACTAAGTGATGGTCCGAGACTCCATTCCCCCACCCTCCCGTGTGCGCATGATAATAACAACAATAAATAGAAGAATGTAACTCTCACAGACAGTTACTGGTCTCCACATATGAGAATATTGCTGAACTTCATTTTTTTTTTTTTTTTGTATTAACTCAAAAACCGTTGATCAAACTGCCACCAGAAAAGTAAACAGACCTGTGGTCCATGACCAGACAAAACTTAGTCATGAAGTGCCTCATGCGTCATTTGATTTTTCCTGTATAGAAGAGCAATTGAAAACTGTTGAAAAATTGGGTGTCCGAAATATCGTAATGTCACACATAAATGACTTTCACAGTTTTTCCAGGCTAATGTTTCGAAAATCATTCATCACGGGATTTCCTTTCATGTACAAGTACCTAAACAAAGTAATGATTTTTGAACATATTGGACCTGTGACCTTGAAAAGTAGATCAATGTCATTGAAATTGGGCCGATGTAATAGGGTCAAGGTGTTGTACATCCTCAATAAGTGTGATGAATATCGGACGCGAAAAGTTTAATAATAATAATAATAAATAATAATAATAATAATGATAATAATAATAATAATAATAATAATAATAATAATAATTATAATAATGATGATAACTCCATCCGTCCATCATCCGATTCTATGTTTCCCTATGAGGAGCGTAGGAGGCCGGGGCTTGACAAATTGGTCCTGACATGTAAGATGAGAGTTAATTATATAAAAAAGAAAAATAATAATAATAATAATAACTCCATCCGTCCATCATCCAATCCTATGTTGCCCTATGACAAGCGTAGGAGCCCAGGGCTAGGCAAGTTGGTCCTGACATTTAAGATCGGTGTTAATAATAATAATAATAATAATAATAATAATAATAATAATAGTAATGGCGGATACAGAGATATCCGCATATGGTAATGTGATCAACAATAACGATAATATAATTCTGGTTCTATAGTCTCTAACTCAGCCAATGATGGGGTGGGAAAGTAGGTCTTGATAATAACGGCTATAACAACAAACATCAACATTTGCCTACGTTAATATTCGTTGTTCAGTCAATAGGCGTTAATTTTAAGACTTCTCCTTTTGGGTTAAAGTGTAAATGCTTAAGGAAAATGTGCCACGAGACATCATACTCCAGCGACAGCACGACTCATCTCTACGACTCCCTTTTTCCCGAACCTTGTAGAAATTATTCATAACATTATGGCGATGTTAGAGAGATAAAAATAAATAAATCACTAAGGTAGATGTGATATAAAATTTCCTCTATCAGTGAATATACGGTTTCTAATCTGTACGCCGTCCTTCTTGCCAAGATATTATTGATGGTAAACTGTCGATGTTAGAGAGATGTCAACAACGTATCATCCTGATCTTAAACCCTGATCGACTCGGCTAAATTGTGTGTGTGTGTGTGTGTGTGTGTGTATGTTTTACTTAGAACTGACCCTCGCAAACACTTTCGTCGCTAACCACGAATAAGAGAGATATAGTGCTCGAAAAAAGCGCATAGAAGCTGCCTACCTTGTAATACGCTCCGTCATCAGATCCACTAGTAACGTTCCTGACAACACTCCATTCTAACTCTTTAGGTCTTTTTAGAACGTCGAGAGGAGGTTAATGTTTATGATACCCTCTCATGATTCGCTCATCTCTTCGTATTTCCCCCACACGAAAACACGCATTAGGTTAGAAATCTGGGTGTTTTTCCCCCTCGGTTCTGGAAGTGATGTATGCGTTTCCCGGCTCTATTTTCGTCGCAAATGGCCAATTCCATGCCGTTATTCCCACCCCCAAATCCAGGTTCCCAGCAGGTCGGCCATAATCATTGTGTTGGGTGAGGGCGGCTGTCTGGAAAACTGATTATTTCCGTCGAAAATGAAGGTCCGTCTCTACAAACCTCATGGAAATATAGAAAACATTTAATTGTTGGTGAAAATCAATTGTGTAGGAGAGTCGAACCTTACTTAAAGACCATATGACAGAATGTTTATCCAGCTAATGCTCGGGACACGTTCAGTATGGCTTTCGTGCTACCATCAGGTGTTTTTATCCCGCTCAAAGTGAACCACAGGAGTTTCAGAAGGCTTGAGCTGCCACCATTAGGCCTCCCATTCTAGCGATAACACTAGTATTCCGTTCTACGTTATGGCAGACGATTCTATTCACCTAAAAGTGGGCCACAGAATCCTGAGGGTGTTAAGGTGTGAATGTACGCTGAAGATATGCTACAGGTTTTCCAGTGTCGTCTTAAACAGAGCCCCTTATCTCCACAAGCTTCTTCCCGAGTGTGGTGGAAATAATGCTACAATATACGGTGGTGTACAGCCGCCGTGGGCCTCTTATCGGTGTGGCCAAAATTTTAAAGCTAACCTTGTTTATGCTGAGCGTTGCGATTGTCATTTTACTCCCTGAGCCACCAAAATCCCGGCTGTAGCCACGCTTCTTTGTATCCCCACAGACTATGTTTTGTGTGTGTGTGTGTGTGTGTGTGTGTGTGTGTGTGTGTGTGTGTGTGTTTATATGTCCGACTCTGGGCATAGGCTTCACAGTCTGCTATCAAGGCCCAGCAGTGTTACATACTATACACCTCTACATGTCACCACTTCGGCGTTAACACCCACCGTCCATATTGAATACATGCTAAGGCTGTCTCATACAGGATTGGTGTATTGGTATTAGCGGGGGTATTTTTACGACACGTCGGCTGGTCTTCTGGTAGATCAGTAAAGCCTGATTTAATGAAGTTCAAATCCTTAAACTGTTCCCTGCAGCCCCAGCGGGGATTTGAACCTGGGTCAGTTAGAACTGTAGGCCACCTCTCTACCGATTGAGCCACGGCCCCCCGTGTGTGTGTGTGTGTGTGTGTGTGTGTGATTTCGTAACATCCCTTCTTTACCTCTTCATTCTGTACGTGTCAAAATCCTCTAGTATATTACTGACGCAACCTAAATCGCTAAGAGGTCTAGGTACCATGCTAGAGAAAGATAAGGAGAATTATGCAAAATAAATCGCTATGAAAGAGGCGCTACGAAGCCTTCAGTACCACTCCAAATATAGGCATTAGGACCTCGTTGCAAGGACGTTTTGGATGTGGCTTTGAAAATTGTGCAGCATCTTTTCATTATCGATTTATTCTGTCCGACAAAGAGATTATGTTTTCACCCCTGTTTGTTTGTTAGTTTGTCTGTTAGAAGGATTACTCAAAAACTAACGGAGAGATATGGACCAAATTTGGTGGGTAGATAGCCCATGTCACAGGGAACAATCGATTAACTTCTGGGACCGATCCAGTTCGTATTACAGATTCTGGATCCGGAAAACACTTTTTGCGAAACCCTAATCATTGATGAGAAAACCTAACCTAATTTGAGGTGGTTTGGATATTACGTTGCCCTTGCCAGAGACATGCACTTCACTGAGTGCCCCTCTAGTTACACATACTACCCACCGATTTCTTCGTTTATATTACTTCTATATTTTCAGTATCCATATAGTTGGCCCCGGCACAGTACAGAAGGAGAAAAAAGGTGAAATATACAAAATATCGCCGAGAAAGAGATGGGACAACCTTCTCATTCCACCAAAAATATGATCCCAATGTTGATGCTAAACTATAATCATTCAGTAGAGGTGGTAGGATTAAAAGCTGCAAAAACTACATCTTTTTCTTTTTTTTTTCTGAGTCACGGTATAAGCATTCCGTTTCTCAGTGCCACCTAAATTATGTCTGGCACTGAAAAACGAAGAGTCTAGCGGTGGCCCAATAAAATGGCTAAAAAATGAAAAAAAAAAACCAGCCCGTTTTCTTCCGAGTCACGTTATAATGCTTCCCGTTTCGCAGTGTCATCCGTATTATGTTTGGAACTGAAAAACGAAATGTCTGGAACGTGCCTTCACCCCCCCCCCTCCTACACACACACACACACACACACAAAGAAGGTGTTCTAGCTTTTATTTCGATCTACACAGCCGGATGCTTTACCTCAGAATATGCCTCGTTCCAACCTCAGTGTCTTGAAAAAGCGTTCCTCAGAACTTACTCCGGTTCTAGCTAGATTATTCAGACTAAGCATATGTACTCTTTCAATCCCTAATTCCTGGAAAGAAGCCAATATCCACTCAATTCCAAAGAAAGGAAGCTCCTCTGACCCCTTTGAATACAGACCAATAGCTATCACATCTTCTCTTGGTAAAATTTTTGAAACTGTAAATAATGAGTACTTTGTTAAACACAGTGAGTCCAACAACTTACTTAATGACAGACACTCTCTCTCTCTCTCTCTCTCTCTCTCTCTCTCTCTCTCTCTTTCTACTATATATAGCATTTTGGAGAGCTGGGGGAGAACGGCAGTTATTGTCCACGATAACATAACTGTAAGGAAATTTGTCTATTATTAACTCAAGTTTCATTCACAAAGAAACGAATAAATGTATATGGTACAGAAACCGCTGAAAATGTTGAAAGGGATGTACCAGTACACGTGTTTGTACAGCGAGGGATGCCTAGGAGCGCTGTTGATACAAGGGCGCTGAGAGAACGACGTGGGGGTTTATCTGATCACGTGACTGTGATGTGCAAAGTTAAATTTAGAGATTAGAAGGTAAAGGGGGAAGAGAATACTCACAGTGAAAGATTAAAACTGGCGAAGAAGAAACAACATTTTTGGTCGAAAATGAGCTCAAGGTGGTGAGTGTCGGGCCTTAATGAATCTGGAGGAAACAGATTTGGAAAACTTAAGAATTACAGACAGTGAGTATCTCGTTAGGAACACAAAACTGTGTGTCGTGTTACAAGGTTAGCTCCAGTAAGAAAGATACAGCTCTGTGGGATAAGAAGGTGTGAGAGTAGTGGAGTGAAAAAAGGTGTGAGTTGCGTCGACAGTGGTTGAGATGCATAGTGATATTGCCTTCGCTATGATTTTTTCCATTTTATTACGACCACCATCAAGATATTGTATTCTACGATTTGGCTTCCCTGTAGTAAAGGAGAGATATAACTAAGCCTATATCTAACACCTCTAGTTCGAGAAGTCTCTGCTGAGGTGATCACAAACGTTTGGTTGCAACGGGATTAAAATAAAATACATCCTCTTCGGAAGTGGTAAAAATAGAGTATAAAGAAGATCGTAGTGAGCAGACATACAGTATTTAACTTCTCTGCTTTTTATATTAATACTTATGTTCTTATGACTAAGATAAACAAAATCGTCTGACATTACCTGGAACCTAATACTAGAGTTGTCCACACCATGGTAGGGTTAAATGGGGCAGTATTAACACCCAGACTCTTACACCTTTTGCTCAGCTGATTAAAATCGTCTGGTGTTCATCACTCAATAATATCATAGGAATTTATCTGTTCTGAGAGGCCTGCTATATTCGTCTTAGTGAAGTGTTACCTGATGGCATTCCTGTAGTATCGATAACTCAGGTAGGAAATAGTAGATACTGCACTGTATATACGTTTACTATAGGTTGCTTGTTTCTATTTCCTGAAACTTCACCACTTCCAAAATTAAAGTTGGAATTCTTGATGTAATTCGATGAGCTAAAATGGGTGAGTCAATTTCAAGATAAAAAATAAGTAAATAATTGAATAAGGTGATATTTTCCTCGCTTGTAATTAAGAGAGATTTCCCGGACAGCCAGTAGTAATTATATGTATTAAGTAACAGCGGCAACTCAAATGTAGGCGATGGTGCAGTCAGATTCATAACTTTGCCTACTATTTCACTGCGTCTACTTCACACTTCCCCATCACTTTCTTCCCTCGTGTATCGCGTCAAAGAGAGTCATCAGCGGACAGAGTAACATACCAGTGCCCGTAATAATAAAAACTCTTAGGAGTAAAATAATGTTCCTCTCAAAGTGATATTTGGCTCCTAACTTCTAGAAGTACTCCTAAAAGTTACTTTCAGCTCCTAAGTTTACTCGTAAAATCGCTAAAAAATAAAAGACCTCCACAAGGACCTTTAAGGAGTTAGTAGGGCTTTTAGTGACAGTAATCACAGTAGCTGCGTCCCTCAAACACCAAGAGACAAGACAACATAGACCATGGCTGACCAACACCATTCCACCATGCATAAATTTTCGAGCTCGGAAGGATGCATTCATGGAATATGATGATCAAGAACTTGTACGAAGGTACCGTTTCGATCGTGAGGGCATTCTGTTTATTACTGATTTAGTGAGAAATGTACTGGAAAGACCCACACATCGAAACCATCCTCTCACATCCGAGATGAAAGTGTTGATACTATTAAAGTACCTTGCAACTGGAAAAATGCAGCAGTGTAATTGTGATGACTTTGGACCATCGCAGCCACCAGTGAGCAATGTGATAACGGAAACACTCTATGCTCTAACTGCTCCACACATTGTTAAGAGGTTTGTGAAGGTCCCTCGTACACTCCCTCCGTCCAGATTCTCTTTCTCCTGAATTTTTCTGCAGCTGTGGAATCTTGAAATTGTGCCATTGTTGACGGTCACTGTACCATGTACACACAATGCCCCGATGGTAACAGGCACGATCAGCTGACCACACGATGTGTTTACATTTTATCCATTTTATCGACATTCGTAAAGAATCATAATATATGATCAAATAGATGTTGTTTCTATATATAAAAGCTAGTTTTTCATTTTCAAACTACATACTGATACTCTAAGGCTTTGTAGTGGTAATTTTTAAAATATATTAAGCAGAGATTCTTTGTGTTGTTAACACTTCATAATAGGAGCGAAATTACTACTACGAGTCCTCCTAGGAGGAACTTTTAGAAGCAACTCTCAGCTACAACCACTTTTAGTAGTAATTTTAGGAGTACTCCTAGAAGTTTTTATTAATACAGGCACAGGTCTCTCTCAGCCATGGGATATTAGCCACCAGAGGAAAGTAAGAAGCAGAACAGGTGAAACATTAAGCCAACTTTTTTCCTCGACTGTACAAAGAGAGAGAGAGAGAGAGAGAGAGATGCATCCCTGGTAGTCTCATTTCCAAGACATTAAGAAGAAACAGGTATCAATGACAAGGGAAGATGTATGTTAGTTTTCAGTGCATTTTCAAGCAGGTATATCAACATCCTATCCATATTTCCCTCCAGTTTGACCCTTTGATGCTCGGGGTAACTTTAGTATTCTTTTACAGCTAAAGTCAGACGATTTTATCCATCCTTGAGTGAGTCGTAGGAGTGTGATAGTGCTAGTATTGCCACCATAAACCCTCTCAAATCGGGGCAACTCTAGTCCTCTCTTTCATCTAATTCAAGATGCTTTTATTCAACTGAGACTTACTGGAACTTGAGATCGTTTATTTTATTTATTTATATATTTTTTTGTACGGCCCAGAAACGAGATGAAAGCCAAAATGTATAATAACTGCGATTAAAGTGCCATTGAGTTAGGTCACACAGCCTCTCACTCAGCGTTTGTCTTGCAAATTCTGCACCCTCCGCTGGCGTAATCATCCACACGAGCCTCATAAGTCGTTCTTGCTGTCGGAAAGAGAGAGGACTGAGTAGACATGCATTACAAGAGGAATAATAGCAGTGTAAGAAGGAAAAGTATGACCCTAAAAAAAAAAAAAAAAGCTGAGAAGGTAAATGTTTAAACAGAATAAAAGTTTTCAGTGCACCTTCCTCTATGAAAGGAAGAAAGCACTTTTAGATCAAGAATAGGAAAATAAGGTTAACTACAATTTTGGTAGAACACACACACACACACACACACACACACACACACACACACACACACACACACACACACACACAGAAAACTCAATGCAGGACGTTTGTGAAATAAGTTACATTTTTAAAGAGAATACGATCACATCATAAACATTCCCAACAAAGGGAATGCAAGATGGTCTCCACACAGCTATAGTACACTGATATGTGTTTTGGGGGACACTGGACGAAATAACAACAGGACATAAATGAATGACACCAAGTTGTACGAAAGAAAAAAGATGAAGAAAGAGGAGGAGGAGGAGGAGGAGGGGAAGAAGGTGGGGGCGATGATCAAAGCAGGACTGAGGAAATAAAAATGAACGCTAAAAGTATTACAAAAATATGTAAGCACTATAAAAAGAGTTGTCAAAAACTTTAAACTCAATCGTTCGTATGCTTGTCAACTTTAAAGATTCGCTAGTAACTCTTAATTACTCTCTATTTCTGTATGGGCCACCTTGGCGTCCATTCTTATTCGTGCAATTGTGTCGGTATTAAGATGATAACAAATACCATTATACCCTGTGATGTAATAGGCTAACTAAATCACTGAGGAAGAGATGTTAGGAAAGCTCGTAAGCAAGAAATACAACTCTGAGCCAGAGAGAAGGAGCAGGAAAGAGGCAAAAGCCGCCACGGACTAGCGAGTTTGTATGCATTGGCCAACACAGCGTGGTGGAGTTCCAAAAGAGGCAGAGTGTGTGTGCCACTGCGATAGCCTCACCACCACCACCACAACCTCCTCATAGGACCAAGTATTGACCCACAGAATCACCACACTCGCAACCGCAAGCTGATAGGAACGTGGATAAGTTCTGACAGCGTTCAGAATATAAATTTGTGCTATAGTAAGCCAGTTTGATTATATTACTCTCGTTCAAACTAAATTGACCTGCCACAACCACAAACTAATATTAAGGAACATAGATGTAGTGTCACAGGAGTTCAGAATGTAAACTGTTGTTAAATTTAGAGTTTAATTGAATTTCGTAAAACCAGAAGTTGCTAACCTTCCACAAACTCTCCATGTCATAAATTCACGCCTGCAAATATCACCACATCAGTCATGAAAGATGCTGCCCTCGCATGCAGTGTGGAGGATAGGTGTTAGTGCTGAACTAGTATTATGTGGAGATTTATGGGATGGAGAAGTGTTGAACTTTCGGGCAAGAGCATCAAGGTCTATCAAGCCTGTGCCCAGAGTCGGACACGCGAATATGTTTTAGTTACGTATTGGGTAAAGGAAGGCTAGCGAAGTGATTGGCTGCTCTTGCGCTGTTCAGGCAGAATTTTTATATTTTTTTAGTGCAAGAATGAAGGAACCAAAAGCCAGGAGCTCGCAAACCGTTCCTTCCAAGAAAGAAAAAAAAAAAACTACGAATGAGAGCCAAATTCAAGATCCGTTCAGTTCGAGATGCCTGGACACTGCGTTTGAAAGACTGGAGATCATAGGATAAAAAGTATATTTAGTGTTTTCCTTCACCGACGACCAAAAGGGTATTAAAATCGTAAGTGTGAGATCGTGACCAGGAAGTATAATATTTTTGAAACCGAATGTAGGAAAAGATTAGGATGTTGTGAAGAGACGCTGGTAATTAATCGCGTGGAAATTCTACGCCAAATGTCACCCGTTTCTGTCGCCCATTAATTTTATTCTGTATAAGGAAATTGTACGTAACTGTGGAGTGACATGGTTACTCTCACTATAATTTGATGCAGAATTTAACGCCCGTACCTAGAGTAACAGAAAGGTAACACACACACACACACACACACACACACACACACACACACACACACACACACAAGATCCTTACACGTCTCCCATGCTCACGCTGTTCGTCTTCTGTTTTGTGGGGCTGAAAGAAAGTTGCCCCCTACTTTTTTTCCCTCTTCTTGGATCACCAGACACTTAATTTCCGCCTGTTAAATGGGGATTATTTTTGCTTCGTATTCAAGGGAGAAGTAAGATCAGGTGGTCAAACAGGGGCGGATTCAGCATTTGTTATTAAGATATTCCACGATCGATCCCGTATACTGCCTGTAGACGCTGATAAAGGATATACAACTTCAAGTAATAGTGATTAAGTACTGATATATTAACACAGTATTTTTACAGCCATAAGCTAGGGAACTCCACCAGTAAGGTCAAAAATATAAGACAAGGAATATTCAAACATGTATTACGTGTTTTCATTCAGTAATTTGTTATACTAGTTGCCAAAATAAGTAAATAAGTAAAACAAAACAGATGAAAGGAGGCGGGCCAGACCCCTATGATGCCTCTCTGAATCACTCACTGCACCAAAACACAACTGCAACGGGGTATTGTTGGAGACGAGACTAAAACATCATGTCATTTGTAGGCATGCGGGTGACAGGAAACAATTGTGGGAGTAAATACAGAGGGAGTAAACTCTTATAATACTCGTACTACGATATCTTTTGTATTCCGTTCTTAGTATCACCACATAATTCTTTTCTGTACAGGATTTTTCTGCCTGGAAGTGAGTGACAGTATTTATTAATCACTTCTCTAAAAGTCGCTCTCCTAAATGGAAAATAATCGCCTGTTAGTGGGAAAAATAAATTAGAAAATGAGTCACCGAATGGAATGGGTTAGGGAAGGTCATATGTAACTCCTTTAAATTCGATATGCTACTCCTAAGCTTAATAATATCGACTAGTAAAAAAAAAATAACGACATTGGTGCAGTGAAAGAGTGACGTTAATAACACTGATAAGAAGTATATGAGAACACAGGGAAGAAAAATTACGCTAATAAATAAAGAGACGAGGCATGGGAAGCTCATTAACTCATTTTCTGTTGTTACATTATATTGGGGTGCTATATTCTTGCTGCCTCTTGATAACAATTAAACTGTGGAAATAATCTCTCGTAATTTGTGGGTTAGAAAACGCTCATATAAGATGAATAAAATTGCCTAGAAACTGCTAAAAAAAAAAAAAAAAGTTCTCTGACAGTAAGATTATTTATGAGGTAATACTGAAAAGCAAATACGGGCGAAATGGAAAGCTGACAGGGAGAGTAAAGGAATTAAGTAACAGTATTGATAGAGCTCTTCGGGTTTTGGGCTCACCGTCATTCTCTCTCTCTCTCCCTCTCTCTCTCTCTCTCTCTCTCTCTCTCTCTCTCTCTCTCACACACACACACACACACACACACAGAAAAATACAATCACTGGCCAGCTCTGGAAAACCGTGAGTGAGTCTGGATGTGATGGTATCAGTGCGAGGCAACTGCAGGGCGAAACTTGATAAAAACTCACAGCACGCAGATGGCCAGACCAATTAAGTGGGGCTGTGTGGGCTGGGAGTGTGGCTGAGGCGAGAGGGTCCAATAGCTGTATTATCTGCACCACCAGCTTCCTCCAGCAACAAATATCCAGTCTCAGTATACCGTCAGCGTCGCAGTTTGTCTTACCTACCTTAAGCTATTGACTAAGGATTTCTTTAGTCGACCTGAGTGATTTTTCCTGCTTGAAGGGTAAGATAAATCCTTCGTCAATCCCTCCACTACAAGGGCATTTATCTGTAAACTATACGGTTGTCGTCAGAATGCAAAATAAATACTCACATCACGCAGACTGTAGGACCAATTAAGCGGCACTGTGTTGGCTGGAACTGCGCTGAGGCGAGAGAGAGAGTCCAGCCGCTGTACCATCTGCGCCACCCAGTTCCCCCAATATCTACGATTTAATCCAACAGTACGGAGTTCATCTGATGCTAGACCTAAGCGAATGATATAACAGTTGCCTAGAAAAAGTACGTTTATTAGATATGGAGCAATTTTGAGCTACAAGTGACCACTGAATTCCATTATCCTTTAGCCGAATTATTCTCTTACGGGAATTAAGAAACACACAACAACTCAACTGGAAGCCCGAGAATCCGTCTATTGTGTGTTGTTATGTACATTTTAGTAAATTAAAGTTTCTCCTAAGGAATATATTTTCTTTTTTCGTTTTCTTCTTGGTGTTGGTGGTCTACTTTTTGCTAGCGCTTTTTGCCACCGCCTCTCGCCCTTATTTCTCAGCAGCTTGGGTTCGAATATTACTATGTATGATCCTGGGACTGGTATTTTGAAGCTGCTCTCTTTCATTTTCCATTTAGGCCCTTGAAATTCCTTCATAGCCCCAAAACTGGTATATGGACAGTGCAAAACCACCTAAAGACGGACGTGGAACAACCAGATGCAAAGCCAACCGGGGGCGATTTGATTTTAACATGCTTTCTAGCCTCGCTCTGTGTGTGTGTGTGTGTGTGTGTGTGTGTGTGTGTGTGTGTGTGTGTGTGTGTGTGCTTCTTTACATATGAACTACAGACAAAAGCAAATACATCTGTTCGCGTATAAGAGGCAAACTTTGGGGGATGAAAAGCAAGTGTTCGCCTGTAGTAACCTCCCTAGAATGAACTGCACAGCACTGTATGTCTTATGGGTAATTTTTGGTGGGTTGATAGAACACTGGAACTGCCTTGTACGCTTGTATATTGGCCCATGCAGCAAGGGAACGTCTTTTTCCATATCATTTCTCTTACCCACTGACGATTTTATTCAGCATATGATAAACTATTCAAACTAGATGGATTAGAGAAGAATAAAACCCCGTTCAGCAAGAGAGGCCTATCGTAATGTGAATATAAAGGTTGTATGCTTAAACCTTAAAATCGAGGAGTGGGGTACAGTCTTCTATTTTTTTTTTTTTTACCCCAGGCATTTATGGAACGGCTGTAGACATTGCGTATGGTCTGCCAGCGTCCCATACTGCAGAAAACAGTCAGCAACGGTTCAAGAAGGCCAAATACTTTCCGTCATCGTCAAATAACTCAAAAAAATCGTCAGAAATTTGGGGTTTGCTTCCCACTTCGCTATTTCAGATTTAAGAATACAGCTCTAATTGTCAGGCAGAAGTAAGAGTTAATGAACAAGGACGTCAAGTTAATGCAAGTGGTTTTGCAACGAAAACACGAAAGTGCTAGCTTCTTTAAAAATCAGATTGACCTACCTCTAAACTAACTACTTGCTCATGAACTAACTACTAATTAACTACCCTCTTATGATCAGGACAGCTCTAGCGTTTCCATTTAACTAACAACATGGGCTTTTAAGCCCAAATTGAGTATGTGAATCTGAAAGCTTAAATACTGACAAAATTATCCCTCTTTTAGCCCAGAGTTCTCTAGTATTTTATTCAAGCTACTGAGTAACTCCAACTATAGATCTAGATTTACCATTCTTATTACCTCCGTCAACGAAGTTGGAGGAGGTTATGTATTCACCTACGTCTGTCTGTCTGTCCAGTCGATATCTCCAAAAGTTCTCTACTAATTTCAATGAAATTTTGTGGAAGGGTGGGCCATGGGCCAAGGAAGAAGTGATAAATTTTGGGGCGGATCCGGATCCGGAGTATCCCGCACAATATTTCAGAAAGTTCTCAATGAATTTCAACGAAATTTTGTGGAAAGGTGGGTCATGGGCCAAGAAAGAACTGATTAAATTTGGGGGCAGATCCAGATCCGGATCCGGATCCTTTTTAATGGCAAAGGCATTGGCAGAGAGATGCTCTGCTGAGTGCTTTCTAGTTCTCTCAAGTGTTTGAACAGCCTATGCTGGTCGTTTCTTGAAGTACTCTATGGGTCCTAGCATTTGACCAGGAAAACAGTGTTATTACAAAGACCTTAGTACTGCTTACGATTTGCTCTCAATCTCGCATGAACTACAAACTGCATTGGACTTACGATTGGAAGCTAGTCTGGTTCAGTTTGCCCATTCCACTGCCTCTGACCCGGTAATTCATGAAGGTTACCTGCACGAGTTGCGTACTTTTGGTATAATGTACATGAACCGACCTAATAAGGTCCTGAGAGATCGAATACATCGGTTTATATCCGTAAAAGTTATAATACATCTTATGACGTCCATTCTGGCGTCCCGCAAGGCTGTTTGCTGGGTGAGTTGCTGTTCATTATTTATATTAGCAATCTTTTCAATGTCGTGGCAAATAAACAGTAGGGTTATACAGATGATGCAGCTCTAATTTCGGTCATTCATTCACCTAACTCTCGATCTTCTGTCTGTGAATCCTTGAATAATGACCTATGAAACATGCGCCATAGTCATAACAAGGGGCACTCAGCATAACAGACAATTTCAGATTAATAAGCTACCATATCATGTTGCATCATTGCCAAAAAGATTTTTCATTAGCAAATTTGTCGCAGTTGGGTGATAAATAATACCACATGGGAACTCTATCGATGGTCCACCGGCGTCTGGCGACAACCAGACTCAGATTTGTCCTATTCATGTCTAACAAAAACTAGACAAACAGTTTGCAAGTAGTGTTTGGAATACCTCGGAAATGTAGATCTGCTACCATTTCACTATTCTTAACAAAAAGTAGCGCATTACAGCTACTCGAGAAAAAAAACAAAAACAATTCCGTTACGTTGCGTCACTTCTTGAAGTGCCACTGTTCTCTACACGGGCTAGAAGGGTTTGAGTGAAGGTTGGGAGGAAGCTTAGTGATCCTGTTTGTATTAAGTATTAAGGTAGGATAAGAGTGATGGGATACATGACAGTTTATATATATGTATATGTATATATATATATATATATATATATATATATATATATATATATATATATATATATATATATATATGCCTCTCTCTCTCTCTCTCTCTCTCTCTATGAGGTAATGAAAAAACTCGAAGTGAGGACAAAAAGTCGAGGAGTGAAATCGAAGTTATAAGGAAATGAATGGAATGTATCACTTTGTATGCTGATGGTGCTGTTTTGATGGTAGTAAGGGAAAGGGATTTGTAAAAGGTAGTGAATGAGTTTGCACAAGAAGAACATTAAAAGTGAATATTAACCAAATAATAATAACGGTACCTCACTGAATGAATATGACACAATAGAACTGGCAAGTAGCATACGTTAAAGTGAGGAAACACAGTGAACCGCACTGCAGCATTGGGAAATGAGATCCATGAGATTAATATTATTGGCATAAATATCTGATAACTGTACTGTGTAGATGCGACAATATAGGCGTGTAAATTTTAGTAAAGATCACTTTGGGGCAGAAGAGTAGGTTATTGTGAGAACCTGGCTGTACTCTGGAGGAAAAGATGGCTTCTCTGGAGGCTAAGAAAACCTTGTGTGAAAGTGTTTTGTTACCAACATGTGAAGGCAGCTGGGTTAATTTGTAAGAGTTAGTGTTTTTTACCGGTCTGTAAGTGGTATACATGGGGGATCTTATATATATATATATATATATATATATATATATATATATATATATATATATATATATATATATATATATGTATTATCTCTCTCTCTCTCTCTCTCTCTCTCTCTCTCTCTCCTTCAGTGAAGGTTCGAATATCATCTCTTGGAGAGCTCTGAGCTATTTTCCTAGGATATAAAAAGTTGCTCAGCTTGAAATTCTCAGTTGATTTAACGTGTCAGCTGTTGCGTCAGCTGACGCATCAACTATTAGGCGATTTTTAATTTCGGCTCTGAGGAGGCATTATAGTGATTTTCTTATAAAATACAAAGTTGTTCAGCTTGAAATTTTGAGTTGGTTTAACATGACAGCTGTCGCATCAGCTGATTTCTTTGCTGATTGTTTAACAATTTTCACTTTTGGCCAGGAGGCACCTTAATGAAGAAGTTTGACATTCTGTGTTTCAGAGAGACTTTAAAATATTCGCTGCCATAGTTTCGCTGCAGTTTTATGACGATAGTCTCTTCTTGTTATACATGTTATAGTTCAGCTTTTTTTCTGCTTTAATTCTCTCTTCCTCGTAGTATTTGAACCTAATGTCAGGGGGCATATGACCCCGGCAATTGTGCAGCCATTTTTAGAGCCAGTCAATCAATCACTAATTATTATTAAAATGCTGTCATATAGGAATAAAAGTGGGTAGTGTGTGACAGAGAAAAGCTCAGGTTACAAGATGTAGAAGTGATCTTTACTGACAGCAGGTGCGAGCGTAAGTAGAGTGGATGGTGTAAGTGGTGAAGAAGTTTTTGAATGCTTTTGAATGGAATAATGAGTGGAACGAGTGACAGGCGAAGTTACTGAATAGATAAACAGGAATACAATGTGATACAGGGACACATTCAGAGGATGCACTTTATTCGCTTGCCAAAAGTAGCCTTTGGAAATGAGACAGATGGTAATACTGAAGGAGCTAGACATTATTTGGTATGGAAGAAAGAGTGGGGAAGTATACGGGCGAGAGAAAGAAGGATAAGAAAAGAGGAGTGTTTGACAGAGTAAGAAAAGGAAGAGTGTGAGGACAAAGTAACGTGGAGATGGTTCTGTCGTGGCCAATTTTTGCTGGGTGATACCGAGGAGGGAGCAAGGCACTGGAAGTGATAATGATGATGATGATGAGGAGGAGAAGGAAAACGCGTCACAGCAGGAAAGTTAAAATGGGCTAACTATATGTGTCTCCCTTAATTTGTACACAGGGAACAAAGCTACCCCAAGACGAATATATTTAGCTCAGAACACACCTCTCGAAGTGAAGGTATTACTGAAGGCTTAGTCTAACTCCTCTTCAAAAAAATTCTGAAACTGAATGAAATCGCTCAGACGTAACAAGAACACAAAACGCGCCATGGCAGTGAATTGTGTACCTAAATAAAAAGCAAATGATTTACAGCCAGTCTCGAGGTATGTTCAGAACTTAACTAATATGCTGACGAAAGAGAGTAAAAGAAAAATGCCATGCTACCTTTCCTTGTTGAAATTAATTACACCTGGATCATCTCCCGTATTCCCAAATTTCCTCTTATTCCAGCAATTGGAATTACACTTTACCATTCCGCCCTAAGGACATATTCTAATTATTTTTTTAATTGTCAACCCTGAAAATCTTTATTCAACTTAGGGGGAGACTTTTTGAAATTGAAGGGGTTAGATTCAACAGGTCAACTCTGGAACTGTCTCCCTCTGTTTTTCCTACTGCCTACGATCTCTAGTCTTTCAAACGCAGTGTGTCCATTCATATCGAAATGAATGGATCTTGAATTTGGCTCTCCATTATCTTGTTTTTGTTTTTTTCTTGGAAGGAGCAATTTGCTGGTCCCTGGCCTTTGGTTCCTTCTTCCTTGCATTAAAAAAAAGATACAGATATCATTATTAACCTCTTTACTTACTTCTGCCCTTGCAAAGTCAGAGGGAATCGTTTGGAGACAGCAAGCATATGACAGAAAATACGCTAAAAAGAAAGGAAAAAATAATACGTCACCAGGTATTAAAAAGGAATATGCCAGTAAGAATAAAACAAAATAGGTGACTAAGAATTAAAACAGAAAATATATCACCAGGATTCTAACAAAAATAAGTCACCAAGAATAAAGCAGAAAATACGTCACCAAGAATACGACAAAAATACGTGACCATGAATATGATAAAAAAAACACGTCACCAAGAATATGACAAAAATACGTGACCGAGAATGACAAAAATACGTGACCAAGAATATGACAAAAATACGTGACCAAGAATATGACAAAAATACGTTACCAAGAATATGACAAAAATACGTTACCGAGAATGACAAAAATACGTGACCGAGAATATGACAAAAGTACGTTACCAAGAATGACAAAAATACGTTACCAAGAATATGACAAAAAACACGTTACCAAGAATGAGAGAAAATACATCAGGGCAATGATGGTGCGATTACCTGTAGTACTGACTTTATCACAGAATTCTCGAGTTGCATGAATAAGATGTACAGTAGCTTTCTTTACCCTCGTTGTTACTAAAGAAGTTGAGGAAAACCGCCTGAGGTAGTAAAACTAAAGCAGGAAGGACGTTACTTGATCTAGTGAAGGCTATCCCCAATGTCTTCTGTTCTAAAAACCTTCCAAACAAGAGGAAAATAATTGAAAAACAGCAATGAAGGAATTCTAAAGTGGTTATGAAGGTGTTATAATTGAAAATAGAAAAGAAAAGAAAAGAAAAGAAACTAGAAAGGTGTTTGCTGAATGTGCCTGTCCCAAGCCAAAAGGCACAAATGATTATAATCCAGTGGTGTTGAACTAATTACTCAGGAGGGATTAGGTGATGGAGAGAGGGAGAGAGAGGGCGAGGAGCAGTTAATGTCTCCCCACCCAGTTCAGGAACCACACTGAGAGAGAGAGAGAGAGAGAGAGAGAGAGAGACAGACAGACAGACAGACAGACAGACAGGCAGGCAGACAGACAGACAGAGATCAAATGGGCAAACCTCTCTCGCGGTACCTAAGGGGTGACAGAGGTTGTAGACCTGGGGGGCGCGCCTCGGAGGGGCGTGAACAATTTCCAAGGGGGACGTGAGTATGAGGTAAAAAACTAGTGAATGGCTTGATCAGTGTGTGCGTGTGCGTGCGTGTGTGTGTGTGTGTGTGTGTGTGTGTGTGTGTGTGTGTGTGTGTGTGTGTGTGTGTGTGTGTGTGTGTGTGTGTGTGTGTCACGATGAACTATTGATCTGTATTCATATTCCGCCTCTTGTCTCAGCCTCCAAAGCACATTTTTCTTTGAAGTTTGTTTCTGTCCTTCATGTCTGTCGTCTGGTCGCCTTCGTGCTTTCTTTTATCTTAGTCTGATTCCTTCGAGAGAGAATTAAAGATACCAATAAGTCCTATGCTGCAAGACAGACCAAACCCCAATTAGAATATGCACGTCCATCCACATCCCCCCTATCCCTGGAAATGGAGGATGGTGAAATTAAGAAGGGTTAACGCAGCCTCTATCCAGTTTGGTTGACGTCCAGTGGAATTTGTAAGTTTTGAGAATCATATGATAGTAGGAAGCGGGTGTGGGTGGGGGCTGGATATGTTGACCAAAGCTAGGAGGGCGCGTGAATATATGAACCGAGGGTAATGGGGGACGGGACCCAATATTATGCAAAGAACTGTTGGTCTACAAACTGAAAAATTAGTCGAATTTGTTTGTGTTCAATAGCAGTTCTTTTAAACAGTTCTTTAGACATGTATACATATTTATATTTATGTATATTTTCTATATTTGGAGGCTCTAAACACATATGCACAAGAAAGACTGTAGACTGTAGTGGTGGTGCTGAGACTTGGCCTAACTGAGGGGCACTTAGCAGGCTGGTATACGATACATCAAATGGGTCTAAAAATAGTCCCTCCATAGGCCGATTTTCCTTCATAGACCTTCATTCTCCCATGCATCTATATATACCCCATGAACGTATTTCTATCTCATGAACCTATTTTTACTCCATGTTTTTTTCCCCATAGACATTTCTTACCCCTTGGACCTGTATGTCATATGGACCTATTTTACCCTGTGGACCTAATTTCCCCATGGACCTAACTATACTTCATGGACCTTTTCTTATCCCGTAGACTTTTTAACCCACGGACTTTTTTTTAACCCTTGGACCTTTTTCAACTTATAGACCTGTTTTTGACCCATAGACCCATTTTTCCCCCTCATCGACCTAATTTTTCGTCTATGTACCTACTCTTCCTAGTGGACCTATTTCTTCCATGGTCCTATTGCCCTTCGGGAAGCCGCATATCTACCCACCCTCAAAGCTCTCCTACCCACATGCTGAGGAGTTATGTGGAAGAAAAGCTTTTTTATTATTTATTTATTTATTTTGTCTGTGTTATCGAGGGTCAGATAATCAAACTGTTTCCTGGGTCGGTCGTACTCGCGTCATTTCGGAAGGTAGCCAGTTTCTCTAATCACACCTCCATCAAATCCTCCAAACTCTCCTTTCTCTTCCTCCATCAATACTTACTATACTCACTCTGATTACCTTCTTGAATTCATATTTGTTTTCTTCAGCAAATTGTTTTCCAGGGTCCCTGAATGGTTCTTACAGCTTTCAATTAATGTAAAGACCTTGAATCCGGCGAAGGCTTTTTTTTTTTTTAGCTGCAGAAGGGTGATTAAACTTTGAATAGGTCTCATTTGTTTAATGTAAAGCGGCCCCTGATATTTGAGTCTTGCGTAGTGTGGACAAAGTCGTGTAAAGAGAACAATAGTAAAAGATTGTAAGGTACTGGCATATGGAAGGGCTTAATCACTTGAATCAATGGACGTCTATTTTATTTTATTCTTGCCACCTGCAGACTATTTTACTTAATGGAGGACACACCTGTAGTAGTGAAAGGGCTTAATGAAGACTGTATCTAACCGCAGCATTTCGAAAAATATTTACTATGCTTTATTTAGTTGTCTGAAGGTCTCAAGGCAGGTAGAATAATATAACAAATACATTGGAGTGAAGGGTAACTGAAGCAAATTCGTTTTTGTTTTGGTAAATGATACGGTTCACAGGACGTACCCCAGTGGTTCTCAAACAGGGGTACATGTCACCCCGAGGGCAAACAAGGATCACTGGCGTAGAGTACACATACCACCTAAAGGTTTTTGGATATTTTGCGATTTGTTTCCAGAATTTATTGTATCTCAGTTTCTTCCTCTGAAAAATATAAGCACTGTACACTATACTACTTATGTTTACACGATCATTCATCAGGTAACTTATCTACGAGGAATAATGGTTGTGGCTTCCTGCTCTGTCCTGTCACACGTAATGAGGAGAGCGGAGAGTCCTCGTGGGCCATTTACTGCTATCCGGTCAGTTAGATACAGGCGTGACGATAGTCCAATAAATAATTCTGCTTCCCTCCATCTTGAAAACTGAGAGTATCAAACGTCATAGCGGCCGATTTGTTCATCATATTTACCGCCATGAACGAAATTGGACGGAGGTTATGTATTTACACTTGTCTGTTTGTCTGTTTCTGTACAAGGTATCTAAGAAAGTTGTTTTTGGATTTTAGTATAATGTGGTGGATAGGTATGTAGTGGGTCAAAGATGCGTTGATTAGATGGATCTGGATACGGATGCAAAAATAAATAATGGATGTTACTGAGTTTCGCGGAGGTTTTCGTTTTCTGAGACTGTGTAAGAGGACAGACTTAGACTGAAGAGTTAACTGACTATGTGAGATGGTAAAAGTATTCGTCTGGTCGGATGGTGGAATTTCAGCAGTAAATCATAAATATTGTTGGCGCTGGCTGACATGCACTATGTGGCTGTGTTTCTAGTTGGCAGCAATATTTAACATCAAAGCTATGGTAAACATTTATTTAGTTATTTATTGGGAAGCACTATAATTCCAAACAAAACTGTGCTGGACCAAGATTTATAACTATTTCTAAGTCAAGGAAATATATCTCGCCCATAGAGAAGGAAAGAGGAAAAAGTGGAGAAAATGAAATTAGAACGAAATTAACCAGCGGAGCGGGAGTAGAAAAATCTTTAATTAAACTTTGGAAGTGGCTGGGATTCTGGAGAAGTAATCCCGATGAGACGGCGGTAGAAAGAAAGCATGAAATTCCGGAGGTCTTCATTTTAAGGCTCAGTTGAAATGCCTGTAATTATAAGAGTTTCTGACGCCACACACAGGAGTCTTTTTATTATTATAGTTATTATTATTATTATTATTATTATTATTATTATTATTATTGTTGTTGTTACTGCTGCAACTACTGCTGCTGCTGCTACTACTACGATTACTACTACTAGCCTGCTACTAGCCTCCTTCTCCTCCTCCTCCTACTACTACTGGTAGTAGTAGTAGTAGTAACCACTATAATTCGTTCACTTCGACTCTGAGGCTCCTATGGCTCACTCTCAGAAAAATAAAATCATCTGGCGCTGGCTGGAACACAATACAAGAGTTGTCCCGACTATGAGAGGGTTAATGATTAAAATATTAGTATTTACACTGCCATGATTCACACACTTCAGAAGAAAATCGCCTCTCGATAGCTGGAAGAGAGTACCAAAGTTGTCCTAACCTTGAGAAGAGATAACTTGAAGGAGATTTTTGTCCCTTTCCTGTTTTGGGTCTACATATTGGTATTCTGACAATGTATGTTGGGCATTATTTTGCCATCCGGTTGCATTCACTCCAGCTGCCTTCTCACAATCTCAAATCTTAAGGAATGTAATTTAGTAGATTATATAACACAAATAGTTGCTTCTTGATTTTAAACTACAGAAGGAAATAGTCACAAAGTGTAGCTACTTGGGGGTATTCAAAGAACCCGTCAGGACGCCAGCGGATGAGAGTTTACTGACGATCTCGCCAATAGATTGCGTCAGTGCATTAAATGTGCTCAGATGTACGCACTTTAAGCACTACAAATAATCCTAAACAACGGGTATAGGAAAGTTAAGGATGTAGCCAGCCAGTTATAACCTAACCTGCCCTATCATATTCTACCGTAACATGCTGATCTTACCCAACTTTTCATATCCTGACCTAACCTAAATGAGGGGCCTTGTCCTCCCTCTCCCCCAAATGATTTTAACCGCTTAGGATTGCCACTAAGCCTAACCCTAAAAGCCCCCAATACATTCAGGCCATAACTCAGTCTCAGTTCTAACCTACCCTAACTTAATTAAACGACCACTTCCACTAGAACAGACTTACAACCCTGGCACGACATTAGACAACTTTGCCTAAGGAGCCTCAGGAGCACCGGGAGCGTTTGACAGTATAGTACCACTGGCTAGCTTCGGGAGTATTTACCACACACGTATTTCATATCCGTTTTAAATCATTCAGGAATATCATTTCAAAATATCCAGTATCTTTGATAATCCATGATAACCAACAAATAAACTGTGAAAAATAAAAATTGATAGGAAATATGGAAAGCCAGCGCCCTTGTGGTAAAATAATCATGTATATCAGAATATCAAGCTTGTATTTAAGCACATCATGTGAAGATAATTGTTTTCCAAGTATTTCTC
Source organism: Coenobita brevimanus (assembly GCF_032717465.1). NCBI lineage: Eukaryota > Metazoa > Arthropoda > Malacostraca > Decapoda > Coenobitidae > Coenobita > Coenobita brevimanus. Next base: position 2,247,214 of record NC_137023.1, on the reverse strand, counting down.
CCCTTATGATATGATATGGGCCGCAGCTATTACTCTGAATAAAATTTATGTGAATAAATGGATAGATGTATACAGAAAGAGTATGTTTTGACTGAACAGGTGATCTTGACCTCATACTGACAGATCCCAGTTTGTTACTTCGCAAATAAAGACGCAAATGATCTTGGCTGGAAATTCCTCTTTTCCACACGTAAATGATAACCATGTTTAGCTAGTGATTTGCTTTGTCAAATATCCCTCCTCGCTCCTTCGTTCTGGCAGAGAGTGAAAGAGAATGCGAGTCGAAGAAGCAGAAGAAGAAGAAGAAGAAGAAGGAGAAGAAGAAGAAGAAGAAGAAGAAGAAGAAGAAGAAGAAGAAGAAGAAGAAGAAGAAGAAGAAGAAGAAGAAGAAGAAGAAGAGAGAGAGAGAGAGAGAGAGAGAGAGAGAGAGAGAGAGAGAGAGAGAGAGAGAGAGCGGTGGGAAGGTGTGGTGTTCTAGATGCTTGTAACTTTTACCATAACTCCTAATAAAGACAGAAACTTAAATCAGTCTACTTATCCGTCAAAGAGGAAGACATCAGGAGCTCTATAATCTACGGCCTCCCTGAAATCTACAATACGTTAATCTTTTGTTACAGCTCAGCATAAAAGATGGAGAGATGGCAATTGTTGGCCAAGTTAAAGTGGACAGAGTGTAGGCTGCCCCGATTTCCCCATTCCCCCCCCCCCCCGACTATAATCCTAAAGATAGGTTTAACCCTCTCAGTCTCAGGTTTTATTTTGCTGCCGTCAGACGATTTCATTGGGCTTAGCTTTGGCCCATCCTCGCATAAAGGTTATATTAATGAAGGAGACGTGTGTGGGGAATCTATTTCTTGGTAAAACAATGAAAGGACTGCGTGAGTTGAGCAAAAACAGTGTCCATTCAGTGTCCAAAATCGGTTAAGTTTCTCCATTAGCATAGAGCATTATAATGCTAGTCACAAAGAAGTATTATGGAAAATATGAAGAGTCGAAGTTTTGTCTTATTCTGCCATTGAAATTCAGGAATCAAACCAGAAAAAGAAGTTGAATTTGACGAACTATAGTGGCTCGTAATAAAAACAACAACCATGTGTAGAATCAGTGACTTTATAGCTACAAACGTTTCAAGTATGCCAAGTACAGTTGCGGTCATTAATATAGCCCCACTTTTGAGACGAATATATATGAAACTCTTACACATTATTCTGAAAAGTTTGTTGGGTTCCGAGGGGCGCTTCACAGAGTTTCAAAAGTTATTGCTCACTCTCCCGTTATTGATTGTAATGAGGTGGATCGATATTTATGACCGCTACTGTACATGGGGCGCTCCAGGAAATTATGATTTCTTTGCAACACTCTCTCTTTAGAGCTTTTTTCTTCAAATTTCCAGCAGCTCCCACAGTTTAATTAAAGACTTTTTCTACTTTCGGTCTGCTGGCTGATTTTTCCCTAATTCCATTTTCTACCTATTTCCTTTTTTTCTTTGTTTAGTAATGGCCAACTCATCTTTACTGAGATGGCTATGTATCTGGTCCAGTTACATTTTTTTTGTTCTCCTCTAGTCTCATCCCAAAGTACAGCACAGTCTGGGATCAAAGTTCGCCTATTATCTGCCTCTTCTGCTTCCCGCTTTCCTCTGCTGGCTGATATTCCAAAGCTGAGAGAGGTTTGGCATACTCCACTGGCCACAGATGTTCTTTGGCACGATGCACCGGGAGTGATGGACATCCCCTGAGTGAGAAGTAAGCATGGTGGATTAATAGACGAACATTTATATTTGGCTGAATAGTACACAAAATATTTATAATTCCCTTTCCTTGCATTTAAAACTCTAGATTATACATTAAACTGATAATCTGTTGCTCTTTTCCTTCGTTAATGACATCTATGACTACGGGACTCAGAAAAGAAAGTACAGTTCACACAATTTCTTACTATACTTAAAATAATTCAAATAACCAGGTAAAATAATTCAAAAATTCTGTCAAATTCTGAAGAGATAGGTGGAACGTGAGAGCACCTTAAAAAAAGATCCGCTAGGCAAGGTTTTCGATATTAACGTCACTATTATCCAATGTCTGTCTCTCCACTCAACTCCATAGGCTGTTCACCGATAACTCATTTCCACTCCTCTTTACTGCTAATCCTTCGATCTTTTTCATGACGATACTTAACTCACTCGGCTCGAGGACGTAATTTTATCATCTTTTACTGCCTCATCGATTTTATTCCAAAAGGGAGTGGCTTTTGGAATCGGAATGAGTTACAAATAGCTTTCAAAATCATCATACCTACTACAGTGTTCTGCTTAGTCAAATAAAATAGTTTAATCCCTTTATAGAAATGATACCCTATGTAGAAATGATAAAAGATGGAAGGTAAAGAAGACGAAGAAGAAGAGATAATAGCATGAATGGAATAGACTCGATGAATGGATGGTTGCGTCAAAAGGGTTTTATATTAAGCGTGGAGCTGTACCCGGAGCAATAATTCTCTTGTCTGAAACTACTGAAGTTCGATCTCACGCTTAGTCAGAGAACAGTATTGATTTGATTGTCGTTCTAAGTCTTCAGAGATGGTCGGGGATGGAGAGGGACGCCTTCATTTGGTAGCACCGATATACCCAGGCTGATCTACGGCCTGGTTATACAAATGGTCCTCAACTCACTCCCTATCCTGCAAGACTGTGGAGTGGATGAGGAGGGTAACTTAAATCTGCAGTCCACTGAGTTCATGATCCCGATGGACCTGGGATTGCAAATACTACTACAACTACAACAACAACTACTACTACTTCTACTGCTACTACTACTACTTGCTGATATTCCCCCACACCCACCAACATGCATCAAAAACACCCCAGCTAAAACATCACGCCAGTCCTTAGTGACAGGGACCAAGCATGTTTTCCCCATAGACGATAGTGTCACGTGAATGTGTGTGACCCAAAGGACTACTGGGCCAAGGGGAACGGGCTATCAAATCTAAGCCCAGAGATGGACGAATTAAAAGATTCATTTATATTTATATTTATTTTCTTAGACTGTTTGTATTCTATCCCTGACTTTGATGCTTTGAATTCAGTTACGATCCTCCTTAGTTTACTCATGCTACCTTCAAGCGATATTGTTGGGCTTGGGATATTCTGGTTACTGACAGCTATTTTAGTCGAAGGAATACTTATGGTGGGTTTATACAGCGTTTGTCCCTCCTGTCAGTGGAACTCCTACTTAGTTTTTTCTTGCCATCTCCTTACGCTTTAACTCAGCCTAATAAAGGATTCTTATACTGAAGAGGTTAATGAAGACTGCATCAACTACTTCACATTAATTATTTTTCCCTAATCTAAACAGGAAGCTTTTAAAACTACACTCGCTTCACGTTTACTTGGCCCATATTTTCGTCCTTTTGCAGCCCATTTCACGTACCTCAGTAGCAGAAAAGGACAATGCTAGGGCTGTATATTCTTTTCATAGTACTTTCTCATGACTAGCATCATATTCCCGTGCTAATCTGTTGTTACTACGCAGCATTCAAGATGGAGAGATGGTAATTTTAGGCCAAGATAGAGTAATGAGAGTGCAAAAATCTCTTTCGAAAGAATTCACTGTACTGAATGACTCAAATCAAACTCTGTGGTCAAAAAAGGTCGCCTAATGTGAATATAACCATCGGAAAGTTGCCAAAATATAGGAACAAGTCGATGTATTGACGGGAAAAGGAAAGAAACTATTTACATCATTCTGATTACTTATTTTTTAATTTACACTTTAACCAAATGATTTTCTTACCTTAGAATAGACTTTCCTGACGAACTGAGTTAGCTATTACATTTGTCAGCCCTTTCAGTACTTAATGATAGCCTTGGTTAACTCAAATTTCTAGTAAAAATAAGAATATAGACATCCAGACATGAAAGTGTGAATTGTTTACTATCAGACAACCTTTCTATCTATCTATCTATTTATTGCCAGACGCCTTAATTCCGTAAGGGATGGCCACAAACAAATCGCCTCCATGTCGCCCTGTCCCCCACCATTTCACTAATTTTGATATTTTGGTATTTTTGCTAAAAGAAGTGTGCCATCCCATTGATTTGACACTAAAGCACCTTCGGGAATTATCTAGCTTACTTTAGAAAGTGCATAATTCAAAACTGGAGCTTTGCACACACACGCCAAAGCACAGAGGGTTACAGACTTGACTCAGTTGTGTGTGTGTGTGTGTGTGTGTGTGTGTGTGTGTGTGTGTGTGTGTGTGTGTGTGTGTGTGTGTTGGAGGGTGGGGGAGTTCAGGAAAATGTTAGAGAATATTGAGAAAATCCACATCACATAAATCTTTTACCTCTTCATGGGACTTCCAAAGATGTACACAGATTTACTATGGTTCTGACACTCCAATAATAATAATAATAATAATAATAATAATAATAATAATAATAATACGATTTTTATTTTGGACTCTGCTACCTTCTTGCATATCAAATAATGTTCTCGCTCGCTTCGCTCGCTTCCTCGAATAATATTTACCTCCACCTAGTCCACTGAAGGAAGCCTTCAAATATAAAATAAAATCGACTTAGCCTGACTTAAGTGGAAATTACATCATCGTTATGAAGCGGTTAATGTAGCTCTGAAATAAGGAAGCTGTACAGTATAGTCACTAGCTCTCTCTCTCTCTCTCTCTCTCTCTCTCTCTCTGAAAAAAAAAGAGGAAAAACTGACCAAACTTGTAAGCGGAAATAACTAACAATTGTGGAAAAGATCTCAAAACTGGCGTGTCTTGCGGCCCGGGAAAATACTCGCTTCCAGGGAAAAAAAAAAACTGGCCGTCAGGAAAACAAAAACTCACGGCTGGAAAAAAAAAAAAAACTCACAGTCATGGAAATAAAACTTACCGCCAGGAAAAAAAAAAATTGAGGGCAGAGGAAACAAAAAAAAAATCACGGCCGGGAAAATCGCTCACGGTCAGGGAAAAAGAATCACGATCAGGGAAAAACTAAGGCAGGACAAAGACCTCACGACCGGGGAAAAATCGCTTCCAGGAAAAATCGCAGGAAAAAATGTATCGCGCACAGGGGAAAAAAAAGGAAAATTTCGCCACGCTGGCAAGTCGTGCAGGGAAGAAACTTTGGCCAGGAAAGAGCTTGCGAAACTTACCAAGCTTACGGCCGGGACAAGTCTCACGGCCGGGAGGGAAAAAAAATATCGTAGGGAAATCTCGTGGCAAGGAAAACATTCTTCTATCTATCTATTGCCAGACGCCTCAATCCAGTTAGGGGTGGCCACAAACAAGTCGCCTCCATGTCGCCCTGTCCCCCTATATTTCACTGCCCTGCTCCCAGCTCGCACCCTCCTCCCTCATATACTTCTCCACCTCATCCCCCCATCTCATCCTCGGCCGCCCCCTCCACCTCACTCACATACACTCTCCTCGTCAGTCTCTCACTCTCCATCCTCTCCACATGGCCAAATCACCTCAATGTGTTTCTCCTAACGCTTCCTATCACATTCACATCCAAATCTCAGGCCTGAAAAAAAGGAAAGATTCACAGCTGGCAAACTTGTTATTAAAGTCGCTTAATTCTCCTCAACTTCCGTAATTAGGCCTACGGTGAAGAAAAACCATTCCAACAATATTACGACAGTGCCCTGAAAGAATGGCTCTCTCTCCCTCTCTCTCTCTCTCTCTCTCTCTCTCTGCCATTATCTTCCGACTAACTCTTACCCCTTTTTATTCACGTTTTCCTTCCCCTGCACTTCATCCTAATGCATGACCTTTCTCTCTCTCCTCTCTCTCTCTTTTTCTCTGCCTTTGCCTCCTCCCTTGCCGTCATATATTACATACCCCCTCTTCTTGTTTCTCCTTCCTCCTTCTTCATTAACTAGCTGTTTTCTGTTCCCTGTTTCGCATTATAATTTTCCACCCTCTCTTCCTGTGTGTGTGTGTGTGTGTGGTGCCCTGTCTCTTCTCACGTCTTCCACAGTATCAGCTGACATTTACAGATAAGTCGCTCTCAAACAGCAACAGCATCCCTTTTTTTCCTCCAGAATTTATCCAGCGTCCTCCTATCTTTTCTTCTTCCGTATTGCCTGGCCAAGTTTGCAAAATCTCAGAAATTCGTGGCTATTTCTCGATGGGATATCTTCAACCAACAACCCGCTGCACTTCCTGCGATTCCGTTTTCCTTTGCTCAGGCAGAAATTGAGGGGAGGCTTTATTCCCCGTTTTAAGTCAGCTGAGTCGTCACAATTCGGTAAAATAAATTGTGGGTGAGTGGGTTGTCGGTATGCTGGGGTGAGGGGGGAGGAGGCCATTGGGTACGGATGCGCTGTGGAGTGTGGCAACACATCTGCATTACGTGGCGAATACTTTTATCATCGGTTTTCACAGACATGGCAAATTTGTCGGTCTGTTCCTGTCAACGCCAAATGACTCTTCTCAGATTCCTTTCAGGCGAGAGTAAGTCATAGAAAACTGCATGTTAATACTGACACCATTAACCCTCTCATGTTTGGGGCAGCTCTAGTAGTCTATTTCGACTGACGCCAGACTTTTTTTTTTTTTCTAAATTAAGTGTACGTCATTGGGACTTGAGAGTGCATACATTTTTCCTACTGTTCATTGTATTTGTATTAGATTTCAATGGAGAACAAGAGCAAATAGATATGCTAGGGTTTTGATTTCTGTACTCTCACAATGTGCTTCGTTATAGCCTTTAGAGTCTGGACCTTTCCACCGGTGAGAAGAGAACCACTGAAATACACAGAGAAATATAAAGAAGTACCTCAGTAATCTTAGAGCAAATTCTCGTCATCCACTCACCTAGTGTTAATAATACCTGTGGTCGTGCAGTGTTCATCTATTAGTCACCACATACACTGCTGCTGACAACGAATCGGGTATTTAGTAGGGTAGCGCGAAAGTCTTGTGTTGTGATTTTTGTATTTGTGCGACTCTGAGCACAGACTTGATGGCCCGTTCTCTAAGGTCCAGCAGTACTCCTATGTGCCACCAACCATTCAGGAAATATAAAATGGTATGTGTGAACCAAATTATGAAAAACGCATGTCCTAACCTACAAACCTAATCAGTATTTCCCGTTCTCCCTCTGAGTTCTTACATTAGATGCAAATTCGAGCTTCATCATACTAGCAACAGCGATAGTCATGGGAAACAGTAACTACAGTACTTTGTTGTTGTTGATAATGGAGTTGTCGTTTAGCTTGAAAAACATAAAACAAACTGGGAAGCATAAGTGTTCCCTCAGAAATAGAACATAACACTCAGAACGAATGGTCGGCTTCCATCCATAATAATATATGTAAATTATATACAAGAAGCCACGGCTGCATCGCTCTATAGGAAAGTGTGTATCTGTATGTGACATTTTGAACAGAAGATACAATAAATCGGTGAGAATCAGATGTTTAACTTCGGTGTCGTGGAACCTTGTGCATCAAAACATACTTCTTTATCTGTATTTATTGTTCATCATCATCATCATCATCATCTAATCCTGTGTTGCCCCATGAGGAGCGTAGGAGCCCGGAGCTAGGCAAGTTGGTCCTGACATTTAAGATGAGAGTGATCAGCCTCACTCATCCCTGAATGGCATTGCGTGAGCCATAAACCCCAACCATCTCTTGGATATAAACCTGCACAGGCTCAATCCGATTAGAGCGCCTTAATTACCCACTAAACCACCAGGCCCCATACTTTGGTTATATGGTTACCACCTAGCATAGTAAATGGTTTCCTGGTGTACAGGAAACCATTTGGCTACTTGTGTTGAGTCACCCATATAGGCAGAAGGAAGAAGAAAGAATGAAAGAACAAAAACAGAAGAGGGAGTGTAAGGTCACCCTTAATAAGGAAGAAGAAAGAACGAAGGAAAGAAAGACAGAAGAGGACGGAAGGAAAGCAGGAAGAGTGGAAAGGGCAGTCACCCGAGAGGAGCATACATCGAGTGGGTGAATGGTGAGCGCCCCCAACCTACCACTGTATTTACTATTATCATAATAAAAATCAGTTTATTTTTATTAGAAACGGCAATATTTATATACCCATCATTATTAACAGGAAATTGGAACTCGATATAATTCGCTGGTCAGTTTATTGCTCGGGTACAGTTAGTTATATTTCCTTTCAAACTGTTTCTGTCCTGTCATATTTAACATTTTGATGACGTAGACTTTCCCTCCGCTGAATAAAATCGGGAGAAGTTAATCAGAATAAACTACCAACTCGCCATTATCGGAATAAAAGAATAACAGAGACGGGATATAACCTATTAACCAAACAGGGTTTCCCTATGTTAACCAAAATCGTTTATAGCTCGTGGGAGAAGGAGAATAATAAGCAGAGCAGAGTGAGGCCAGTTTGGAAGGGTTATTTTCCATTCGTTTGCCTCCTACACCTCCTGCAGCTTACGTCATTGTAGTCGGGAGGAAGATGATGGCTAGAATTTACGCCACTTGACAGCACGACAGCCTCTTCTTTCCACCATCTCCATTACCGCAAAAAGCTAATCGAAGCATGTTTTACTGCACCACTCTAAATCCCATCCTGTTCACTATGCATCAGAAGCACAAATATCTGTCGTTTCAATCCTTTCTTTCATACCTTTATATACCATTTTAATCACCAGCAAGTTTGCAAGATGTAGGTTTTCCACATTACTGGTACAGTATTTTTTTCCCAGGTCTATTTGGTAAAGCTTTCGTCAAAACAGGTCATTGTATTGTATCTGCAATTTGTTATATTTACATCTAGTTTGAGCTTACATCCGATCACTGGTAGAGATTTATTGTTTCCATAATGTCACTCATGGTCGAGCAACTGGTCACTCACGCCTTAAATGTCTGGAGTGAGAGGCCTGACCCCGGACCACTACGCTTCAGATGGGGCAACAAAAATTCAGTGATAATTATACATGTACTGAGTCCATTCTTGCCTCTTCACTTCCATCAACGATATATTTACCGATACATCATATATCTACTTTTGTACACCTTTTACTAAATAAGTTTAATATTTTCTCTGTTGTTACCCGTACTCTTCCATTCATCATTTTAAGAATAATTTCGTACACATCATTTGCTGCCAACAAGAAGTCTCACTAACAAGCTCTGGCCCTGTTTCAAACTCATACTTTCAATTTCTTTTACAGCACTTTTGATCGTTGCAATACAGTAGTTCGGATTTTTTAAACACAAGGAAAGAGTTTTGCACACACACACACACACACACACACACACACACACACACACACACACACACACACACACACACACACACTTTCACGAGGCGTGGCCGAATGATAAGAAGATTAACGTGGTAATGACAACAATAATGATTATGATGATGATGATGAATGTGATGATGACGAAATCTATCTATCTATCTATCTATCTATTGCCGGACTTTATCCCGTATGGGGTGGCCACAAACAAATCACCTCCATGCCGCCCTGTTCCCCGCTATTTCACTGCCCTCCCTCCAGCTCACCCCCCCCTTCTCTCATATACTTCTCCACTCCATCCCTCCATCTCATCCTCGGCCTCCCCCTCCCTCTCCCTCCCTCCACCTCACTCACATATACTCTCGTCGTTAGTCTCTTGCTCTCCATCCTCTCCAAATGGCCACACCACCTCAGTGTATTTCTCTTAAAGTTTTCTATCATATCCACATCAACCCCAAAATAAAATAATACTATTAATGATGAATATAATAATAATGATAATAACAATAATAATGATAATAATAATAATAATAATAATAATAATAATAATAAAAATAATAATAATAATAATAATTCATCCATCCATTATCCAATACTATGTTGCCCCATGAGAAGCGTAGGAGCCTGGGGCTAATCCAGTTAGTCCTGACATTTAAGATGAGAGTGAAGTAATAATAATAATAATAATAATAATAATAATCTGGTCATTAGTTCCTTAAAAGCGCAAATACTTTCTAAGGAATTCATTACCACTCGATACACGTTTTCACCTTTACAATTGCATGAACTGTGACATTATCAATATGCCGAATTAACATCACCTGCAGAAATAACGAAAGACGAAGCCCTTTAATCGCCATTCACAACACGCGTCTCAAGATCGTAGCTTCATGAAAAGAGAGACGCTTTCAGTCGCCTCTTACATGGTTGAACAGAAGTTAACTGTGTCATGGTTAACGGCAATGTATTTAACAGTCATGGGACCACAGAAGAAAGCTACTAAACAGAGAAAAATAACTGATGAACAGCCTTCGTTTCATCGAGGCACAATTTATTATCTTCCCTTCAAAATATTACACCTTAATGTTCCGGTGGGTGGGGTCAGAAGAGGTAAGGAGGTTAAAGAAGTAGTGTGGTGGATTGTGGAGGTGAAACGAGCTGTGGAAGAGAAGAAGAAAACATATAGTGACTAAATGGGTAGAAGGAAGATTGGGGATGTAGGGAAAAGCTAAGGAGAACTATGTGTTGAGGAAAGAAGAGGTAAAGTGATTAATGAGAGTAAGAGAAGAGTGGATGATGAATTTGGAAGGAACCTGGGTGTAAACTGGAGAGGATGTAAGAAACTGCTTTGGAAGGACGTCAAGAAAGTAAGACAGGGTGATAGAGAAGGCAACAGAGAGATGAGAGATAAAAATGATAGAACGCTGGTGGAGAGGAGAGAGTGATCAAAAGGAGTAAGGACTTTCATGAGCTTCTGAATCTGGAGGACAAAAGCGGTGCTAGTGTAAGAGGTTGGGGAAAATATGAGAGAAGAGGCAAGGAGTGGACAAGGAATTAGTAAGATGAAAGGATGTGAGACAATGAAGAAAGTCAAACTGGGAAAGCACCAGGAATCGAAGTATTGTGTGGTGAAATGTTGAAATATGGGTTTAGATGGTGGCTGAATGGATCTGATAAATGTGCAAATTGGCTTGAAATAATGATAGATTCCCAGAGGACTAGTTTTCTTGTAAAAAGGGAAAGAGGCCTGTGACAGTCAGGGAGGCACTGGTCTTCTGAGTAAAGTAGGAAGGTTATATATATATGCTCGTCGACTGTTAGGAACTGAACAGATGAACTTGTTGGAGAGGAACTAGGGAACTGTGGGAAGGGGATGAGGTGTGTATACCAGATATTTCCTCCTAAGATGCATAGCAGAGGAGTATTAGGGAAGGCAAAGGAACCATACACTGCCTTCATGGTTATACATAAAACATACGACAGAGAGAGAGAGAGAGAGAGAGAGAGAGAGAGAGAGAGAGAGAGAGAGAGAGAGAGAGAGATGAGAAGTTAAGGGGCATTGTGATTTGATATGAATGCGCTGGAAATTGTTAGGAAAAAATCCCTGAGATTGACCATGTGGAGAGAATGGAGAATGAAAGACTGAATGAAAAGCAGAATGTATGTGAGCCAAGTGTTGGGGGAGAAGGGGAGAAGACCAAGAATGTGATGGAGGGAGGGGATGGAGAGGAATATTAATGAGGGTGCTGAGTTGGAGGGATGGCAACCTGATGGCAGAAGACAGGGCGACATAGACAATTGTTTGTGGTCACCCCCTTCGTAATTAGGCGTCTGGCGTAGGATAGACAAATAAAATATATCTTGCAGGCTCTTATCATTTGGGTCTTTTTAACAATAAAGTTTGAAGCAGTATTACCTAATTTTCTTATAGATTAGGTCCTGATCAAAGCAAAACTCATTACTTTAGGGTGTACTGTCTAAAGCAGTTTATGTAATACCCAGGACTCCACTGTGATGAAAACGCAATTCGTAAAAACTTACAAAGAAGACAAAGACGGAGCCAGGCCGTCAGTGGAGTTCCATTTACTTAACATTTTTGCCCAGAAACTCAAAGTGCAGCTCTTCAGGAACTTGCCCCGTAATGGCGGTAGTTCATTGCTTGACGAAGGCCTTTTGCGAGTGTTTTCTTTCAGCTTTTTTGTTTACTTGTTCAAATTCAGCTTTACGGATATAAGGATGTCACCGTTTAGTTTAACATCTGTCTGTATTGTCCCATTATTTCAAATCTGTCTTTTAGAAGGCTCTCCATTTTTATCAGTGTTTTTGTAAGCTTGTTATATTCCAGCCTTACAAACATAATGGCTTCACCGTCTGTTGTTGTCTGTCTATATTCTTAACATTTCATCATTTAATTGCCTTTTCGTTGCCTCTATTACCCTCTGTCTGATCTGTGCCAAACGGAACCTGTCATAGACCTTTATGTTTTTGATAATAATCGTTACCTTTTTAGCTCTTTTGTCGTTTCATGACTGCTATTCCCCACTCCATTACTTTTTAGAAGGCGTATATAGGAACTCTAAATTTTTGTGGGGTGATATAAGACGAGGAAAGACGCGTACTGGCATATTACAAGTGTTAATGAGGGATGGGAGGACCTTTTCATCATAAACTAGTTAACAATATGATAAAGAAACTTGTGTAAGAAGAGAGAGAGAGAGAGAGAGAGAGAGAGAGAGAGAGAGAGAGAGAGAGAGAGAGAGAGAGAGAGACGGGGGCGGAGATTCGTAAGACAGCACTGAGAGGGTGGTGGTCAAGTGTTATAGTGTTGGACTGCCATTCAGAAACACGCAAGCTCACTCCTAGACTAGAACGTAGAGCAGTTTAGAATTTTCAGTGCTGTAAAGAGCTTGATTAATCATTCACAAGACACGCCAACACGTTATAAAAACACCTCCTCTAAGACCTTCACACCAGTTCTAAATGAAATAGTCCCAGGATGCACTCAAGAAGGATGGTGGGTACAAGTGTCGAAGTGGTGACATACGAAGGTGTGTGTATCGCCAATTATTGTTTTTCGGAGGACAGGTGGGTCTAGGAAACGGGCAGAATTTGAACAAAAAGAGAGGACTTTTTGAGTGGGATGCTAATGGAAGCTAGTCAGTGTGTTGAGTCAGGGATGAGGAAAGAAGCAAAAGGTACGGCAAAGCGGAATGAAGCAGTGAATGAAACGGGTATTGTTTAGAGCGAAGCAGATAATGATCGACTTACCCTTCATAGCGATACCATTTCCTCAGTTTGTTCGTACCTTGAAGTTTTTTTTTTATATAGCATTTGAAAATACCTCTTAGGGGAGGGGATGGTGAATGCTATACCTCTTATATATAGATAGATAGATAGATAGATAGATAAATAGATAATAGATAATTAATGGAGGAAGGAAAAACAAAGGAAAAAAAATAAGTCCATGTGCCTAAAGGCATCCTCCATTCATAAAATATTTATAACAACTGGATTTGAATTGAAGTTGATTAAATGTTTGTGGGAACAACTCCCAGGAAGTGAATTCCAGAGAGTAGTTGTTCTGGGGATAAATGAATTTTGATAATCAGAGGTTCTGCATTGCGGGGGGAAGAGTGTGCCTTCATGGGCGCTCCCAGCCGCCCGAGTATTTCGGGAGAAAATGTGAAGGGGAGGCACAGTTGAAACCAGAACCAGTTCGTCTGAACACTTACGGTAAAAATATCGATAAAATAATGCTAAAGAAGCAACATCTCTACGTACTGATAACGGAGGAAGGTCCTGCGTTATGGCAGGATTATTGATTAATCTAATGGCTTTATTTTGAGTTTTGTCCAACTGCCTCAGTGCAACCGCTCCACATCCACTCCACAGTGGTGAACAGTATTCGATCTGATAACGCACATGACTTTTGTATATTGTGGCCATCTGCTCGTCACTGAAGAACTCACGAACTCTGTACATAAGTGCCAATTTTTTGGAAGCATTTTTAGCAAAGGATTTAACATAAGCTGTCTAAGGTTGGGGTTTAGAGTAACACCTAGGATATCAATTGTAGTGGATATAGGAATACTGACATCATTTAAAATTTTATGTGAGAGTCTGAAGGATTCTTTCTGTTGGAGAAATTAATGTATTTAGTTTTCTGAGCATTAAATGAGACCAGATTTGTTTGTTCCCATTGATTGATTTTAGAAAGGTCCTGGTTCAGAGAAATTGCCGTGTTTATTTGGGAATTTATAATATCAAATTGTGTAAAGGAGGTACTAAATGTGAAAGAATGAAGGGTCGAGTCATCAGCATAAGAGTGTATTGGGTTGTGCGTGACAGATAGGAGGTCATTTATACGAATGATAAAGAGTGTTGGCGCCAAAACTGATCCCTGAGGCACGCCAGGATTCATGGAATGAAACTGCGAATAAATTCCATCTACCATGACCCGTATTTTTCTATTATGAAAGTAAGAAGAAATTAGAGGAATCAGTGATGCAAGGCCATAGTGTGACATCTTAGGCAATAAGGCCTGGTGCCATACTCTGTCAAATGCTTTTGATATATCAAGTGCTACTGTGTGTGTTTCACCGTGTTGATGTATTGTTTTGTTAATCTGATGGGTAAGAAGGCAAAGAATGTCTACAGTTGAACGTTCCTGTCTAAATCAATACTGCCGATCATTGATTAATTAATTGATTTCTAGATGCTTGATTATGTGTTTGTTAATTAGTGTCTCAAAAACTTTACCGAGAATGGAAGTTATTGCAATTGGTCAGTAGTTTGATGGACCAGAAGTTGCCCGCTTTTTAGGAACAGGTTGGATATTTGCTTCTTTCTAAGGGGCTGGAAAACTTGAAGTACGTATGCATAAGCGGAAAAATTTTGCTAAAACAGGAGCCAACACTGAGGAGCAATTTTATGAACTATTGAAGGGATTTCATCTGGACCAGTAGCTTTGTCTGCTGAGAGATTCTGTAATACAGCTTGTACGTATCTGGTGTGAATCATGAAAGGAGGTATTTGAGGGGAATCAAAATCATGTACAGGAATATTGTGATTTTCTGTATTTAGGGTTGAGTTTGTTGAAAAAATGTCAACAAGAAGGTTGGCTTTTCCACGTGGGTCACTTACTAGATTTCCATTGGGGGACTGTAAAGGTGGAATGGAAGAGGTGGTAGTGAAGTTAGTTTTGAATGAATTAAGGGTTGACCAGAATATTTTGTTATTCTTTGGGTTGTTTAGTAGTTTGTTAGCCTGTCTATGTAGAAAGTTTGATTTAGAAATATTGATAATAACCCCTCCAGTTCGAAACTCCACTTCCAAGATTCACAAAATCGTCTGAGGGTGGCAAGAAAAGTATTTAAGAACGTTCTCGGACTATTGGAGTTAAGCTAGAGATAAAAATTGACTCCTTCACTTCCATAGGGTCTTTTATGTTGTGTTCTTACCTTAACAAGAATAATAGGTGCTGTAGAGGGACGCCTTCACGTGGTGGCACCGATATTACTATGCAGCTTCAGTGCCTGGATATATGCACGGCCCTCAACTCCCTCCCTATCGCCTAACATGATGATGGTGGACTGCAGGAGGAGGGTAACTTCAACTTGCAGTCTACTGAGTTCACGTTATAGATGAACCTGGGGCTACTACTACTACTGCTACTACTACTACTACTACTACTGCTACTGCTACTGCTGCTACTACTACTACTACTACTGCTACTGCTACTACTACTACTACTACTACTACTACTACTACTACTACTATTACTACTATTACTACTACTACTACTACTCTAAAACTAATTTATTCTGCTAAAAATGAACAAGTTATTTCACAGGTTAATGAAGGCTGTATTTGCTAGTATCTCCTCCAGGTCTAGATGTCTCTTAAGAGGTATAACACAGTTTGGTGATAAGAAGGATTATGTAACTCAGAGAAGTAAAGCGTGTGTGTGTGTGTGTGTGTGTGTGTGAGAGAGAGAGAGAAAGAGAGAGAGAGAGAGGATGAGGGAACTGAAAAAAAAAAACATTAATGCTCCCAAGGGAAGCATTAGAAAAGAACCTAGGACATAAGAGATATAAATAAAAAATATTCCTCTCATGACCGGAACAACTCCAGTATTCTTTTCCAGCTTATTCCAGACGATTTTTGCTCAACTAGAAGTGTGCAGAGAAGCCTGAGAGTGTTAATATTGGCACCGTAAACCATCTCATGCCGGGACAACTCTAGGTCTCTGCTAATGCCAGAAGAATTTATTAACTTCAGTGCGCAAAGGAGCCTAAAAGTTTTAATGACCTTCTGAATGGCGAAAGTGTGAAAGAGGTTGTATATGAAGCTTTGGGAGTGGCAATAATGATGTTGTCGTCCCCGGTGATGTGAAACGTGATCCCAGTAGATTGCAGGCTGAAGTCGTCCTCCTCCTGCGGCCTACCATCCTCTCTTCGGGGGATAGGAAACAGTTGAGGAACGTCTGTACAACCAGTCAGTGAAGGCGGCTGGTTAGACAGATGCCATCCCATAAAAACGTCCCTCCCCATCACGAATGTAAACCAAAGAGGCAATATTTGTGATCAGTTACTGGCATTACCGAAAGTTTGCTTCTTATGCTGAGCCACATATATTTACTGGCATTAGTAGCTACAGTATTGTGAAACGAATGAAATGGATCGACAGGCCGTTTTGATCAACCCTGCTCCAAACCGTAGAATAAGACGTATGGCTGTCCTGGGATGGATGTTTTGATGTCTGGAGGTTTTACTTCATCTGTTGGGTAGTTATTCGTTCGTCTTGTTAACGTTTTGGGGATTCTAAAGTCATGTCGAAGTCCATTATTTGAAAGAATCTGAGAAAGATATTTTGCGCTATTGGGACTAGGGATTGTGTATACATAGTAGTTTCAGGTCAAGTGGGACAGAAATAAAGCAATAGGTCTGTCAATGAGCGTGGGTGAGGGGGACGGAACACCACCAACACTAAGAAGAAAAGGAGGATAAATATATATATACATATTTTACTTTTTAGTTACGCAATCAAAATCAGAGAGAAGATCGCAGTTATAGGTAAACAAAGGAGCTTGTATTGTATGAAGAAGGTAGAGGCACTTAAAGAACTGCTGAATGTCCACGGTGTCAGAGAGGCAGTATTGACAGCTCTGGCAATTAAAGGGGTGGAAATAAGAACTTGAGACTGCAGTTAGATGTTATGAGAAAAGTGTGTATATAATGAAAAAAAGATTAATAAGTTGCTCAATGTTAAATATGAGAGGGAGACTGGATTTACAGCTATGGGTATGACAGGTGTAAAAAATCAGAGAAGAGACTCATTCTAAACTTGCAGAAAGAAGCTTGTGTGTATGTATTATGGAGTTACTGAATATTCACAGTGGGAGAGAAGCTCGCTTGCCAGTTCTGGGAATGATGGGAGTATCGGTGAGGCTATTTTTAGACGTGATGAGGCGATGGCTGCACTGAAGAAATGATGATTAGGGAAGCTTTCTGGAGTAAAGGTAAAGAGGTAAAGGTGAGGCCAGACAACAAGAGGCGCTTAGCTGCGGTACTCATCTCCATAAGTTAGGCCTTCGAACCTGTTGCGGGCTATCCAAGTACACCTTGGGATACAAAGCCCATGTGCTGTATAATCCAAATTCTACTACAGATCCCTCCCTCAGGTGACACATTACTCATCAACCCACAAGGCTGGATGAACACGTAAGTCGAATGTGATACTAACTGTTCGCGCCAGGAATCGAACCCTCGTGCTACTGGACAGTTTTGCAGCTAATTGTGCAACCTTTTGGCCACTGCGACGAAAAAATAGTAGAGTTGAAGTATACTGAAATAATAGAACATGAATTATTATTGACACCTATTACCTATCCGCGTGAAACCGCGAGAGTGCTATGTGTTTGGTTCTGTTTGTTTGTCTGTCTGTTCTGGCTGTCCCTGCTAGCTTATGGAAAAATTATTAGATGGAATTGCACCAAATTTGGCTTAATAATTAAGGACCATCAGAGTAGCAGGTGATAAATTTTTGACCGAAAAAGATCTTAACTCATTCACGATGGGTAAGATCAATTCAAATAGCTGCAATTCAATTTTGACCAAACTTGGTGGAAAGATTGAGGGACAGGAAAGAATAAAGTCATCAATTCTGAGAACCATCGGTGGCAGGGCAAGGCCAGCTTAGGTAAATGTGATTCGAATTAAACTAACTTGAATTACGGGTTTAAGATTAGGCAACGATGAAGCGTTTCTGCTTTATGAGCAAGGTTAATGAGCAATAGATTAAATGTCAAGGTCAAGGGTAATGTCAGCTTCAACACTTTTAATCGGATTTGAGCCACACTTGGTGGATGGGTGAAAGGTCAGGTAAGGATGAAGTGGTTCAATTTTGAGAGCAGTCAGTTAAAATTTACAGGCACAGGGCAGAGTCGAAATTCGTTTGTAGGGAGAGTGTGTTATTCTCTGTGGGTGAGTTATTCTCTGTGGGTGATCCTTCTTGTTTGGGGTACTTCAGATCGGGAAGAATAGCCTTACAATATATCTTCATTATAAATATTTCTTTTTAAGTTTTACATATTCTTAGGAATTAACCATTGATTTATTCTCTAATGTCCAAAAGCAGGAGATAAATATGTGCGCATTTAGTGAAGCCGGAGATGGAAAGCGAGAAACTAACGAGGAGAGGGTATGTGAGGGAGGTGGAGGAGGAGAGAAGGAGGGGGAGGCCGAGGATGAGATGGAGGGGTGGAGTGGAGAGGTATACGAGAGAGGGGGTGTGTGAGTTGAGAGGAGGGCAACGAAATGGCGGGGGACAGGGCGACATGGAGGCGCTTTGTTTGTGGCCACCCCTTGCAAGATTAAGGCGTCTGGCAATAGGTAGACAGAATACCGGAAATATTAAAAGAAAATAATTCCTCTATCTTTCGCTCGTCCTACCATTTTTTCATATCAACAGGCTGGATGGAAGGTTTACAGAATTAGAAGAGGGACGTATAAACTCTTTAAAAAAATATCAAACATGCGACCAGTGAAGTAGGCCACGCATTAGTTCACTCGTTAGTTAAGCCTTTCAAAATCTTGGCTCCACTTTAGAGGCTTAACGATTTACAAAGTTGCCCTTCGTTATGCCTTTGGGGATACAGCCATTCCGTTGACTGCCACGTTAAACAAGGGGGTTAAGCAATCGTCATATACACTGCATCTCATTTCTGTCCGTCAGTTCCTTTACTTAGTCTGAGTCCATACCTTGCGTACTTATATATTTACATTCATTATCCGCTCACCTTCTTCTTGGTCTTCCACACCTCAGCTTACTCTCAAACTCGCTCGTATGTACCCTTTTTAACACCTTACTCACATATTTTCTTTCTGTGTCACCTTACTAAGTCCTTTCTTCTACCTTTTTATGAGCATACTGTACTTCCCTTATCCACATTTGTTATGAATCTATATTTCTTATTTCAGTCAGCCTATGGAGCCCACACATACTCCTCAATCTCATTTCTAATGCGCTCACTCTTGATTGTCAATGCTTGTACCATGCCTCACTCTCAACCTCATACGCTAGAGTGGGCATCAACACACATCCATACGATAATTTTGTTATCTTTTTATTCGATTCCTGCTCCGTATCAGTGGCTTCGTATCACCAGCCTCCTAACTTCCTTTAGCCACTCTGCAGTTCTTTAACACATATATATATCTCCCTTTTCTCTCAGTGCATCTTGGTATTGAAACTCTTCCACCAATTCTAGTCTCTTTACATCCACTAGCGCAGCATACAGCTATCAGTGTTTACAGAAATTCAAAGCATTCTGAACCAGTCTACAAAGATTCTGTTTGTTATGAGCAAGCAACACAGGATCTGCATATCGTATAGAAGAAAGAGAACTGAGATAAATAAAATGTCAATAAAAATAAAGCATAACAATGACTCACATGCCACAAATTACTCTTCCCGATCTTTGCCGAACTTTGCGAGATGGTAGAGGAGAATTTTACTGTCACTGATATAAAGGCTGACCCAGGCTGCACGGGAACACTTTTTATTATCGATAAACGGGAGCTACACATGATCATCCTAATGTTGTATCCGTGAAGCCTTATAGCGAATTTAACTTCTTGAGGGAAAAAAAGTATAATAATTGTGAATGAGTAAATATTGACGCTAGAATGTCAAAAGTTTCATTACCAATTTTAACAAGAGACAGATGGTAGAAAATTTTAATGGTGCCAGTTCATTCAAGCGCAAGTTCTGCTGATCAGATACGGTGTTCTCAGCATTAGATGAGGACGATTCTGTACTTATCATCGAGGACAAAGAAGAAAATTGAACAATAGAGATAATTATTGGTTAAAATAGCTGAGGCAATGGAGGATTAATGGCGTACTGGTAGACTGATTGGACAGAAGTTCACCAGTATCATTCCTTAGAGCAAAAATGGAAGAAGGGAAGCATACACGAACTGTGGCAGCCAACAGAGAACAAGGGAAATTAATGGATCCTGGTCTTACATTAACTGAATAATATAAATCGTGGGTATAATATTCTTCAGATAACGTTCATTTCCACCAGACACTATCCCCACTTTCTTAAGCCATTGTTCTCTCACACTACCAAGCTCAGGCCAAATCCTATCTTTGTCTTCCATTCCTTTGTCTTCATACGTTACCTGTGCCGTGATAACAGCTATTTTCACCATCTCATACGTAAATTTGATGGACATACAGCTTCATACATTTATAATCACTCATTCCTCTCTGCCGTTGACCATTCATCGCGGTCTTTACTCCCTCCGTGAGTACTCAGATCTGGCTGTAAACATATCAGAAGTTCCTATTCATAAGCGCAGCTGGGGGGGAGGTGATCCGAGGGTCCCAGCCCCCCCTCCTTTCTATAAGACTATGAACAGAAAGGCAGTTATGTTGTCTTTTCTTAGTTATTCTTTATTAATTGTTCGAGCGAGCGAAGCGAGCGAAAACGCCAAATTTAATCACAGTTTGGACCCTCGACATATGTACCCGAGCTAAAGATTTATCGAATCAGCAAGAAATGGGGGCAGGGGTCGGGAGGAAAACTCTGTAGTACAGTAGCGAACTTTTTTGGATATCTCAGCCAATTTTGAAGTTACAAGAGAGATAGACACCAATTTGGAAATCGTATAAAAATCCTCAATTACTTTCATTTCATAGACAACCCGTCATTCTCAATAGTTTTTCCGTAAATCGAGGAAACGATTTTCTTATAAGGCAGATTAGTGTAACAGTCGGCTGCGTAAGAAATAACGTCTAAAGTTGCTGAGTAGTGCAGCAATATTTTCCGACGATTGCTGAGAGAGTTGGTTTTAGAAAGTGTGAGGGAATATTTCTGGTGTAATCTAATAAACTCTTTTTAGTATTTTCGGGTCGGGAAATCAGAGGACGATGATGAGCCACATGAGACAATAATTCTTCAGCACTGCCTGACTTGCTCGCTCGCTCGATCGAACACGTTCCACAATTTCAGTTTGTACGTCTGTTACATGTTTATTATTTCATGGGTTCTTTTCTTATCTGAATAACACTAAGTACACTTTTATTAATCAAGATACTTTTATAATAATTTCTAGGCAGCCATGTCTCAAAAATAAGGGCAAATAAAATTCACCCCTCCTCCTATAATAAAGTCCTGTCTGCGCCTCCGTTCCCATTCATTCACTTCGCTGACATTCATAGTCTCGTGGAATGCCAGCTCATCAGGCCTTCTTTCCTTCAGTATACCAACTATGTCAGTTCTCATACCTCCCCATTCACACCTCTGATAATCCACAGACAATGGAACATGTCTAGATTGCTGGGTCCTAAGTTGGTATGATACCCAGATCTGAGGCTTCAATAATATGCTTTGTGTTTTGTGCAGAGAGAAGGGTGATTCCTGGTTCAGCCCTTCCCCTCTCCCTCTTCGTCATCGTCGTGACACGTGCGGAACACCTAGGCATTTTTTTTTTTTCTCCTCCAAGACAAAGGATACTTGCTGTTCTCTTAGCACAGATATAAGAAATGTGCATTTGAATGTAAGTCTCAGCATAAACTTTGATACAGTTTAATTGTAGTTAAATTCTCCATCGGGGAATAAAATATTTACATAAGTAATTACATTGCTTGTAGTTACATTTCATTCGCATATAATATTTTCCTGGTCGGTGGTAGTCTAATATTCATTTGCCTAAGTATAAGCCTCGTTTTTTTAATGTGTCCGACTCTGGGCAAAGGCTTCATAGCTCGTTCCTAATGTCCGGTAGTCCTCCTAGATACCACACACTTCCACATGTTACCATTTCAGTGCTAACACCCACCGTCCATCTTGAATACATGCTAGGGTTGTCTCGCACAGGACTGGTGTATTGGATCTTTTTGGTAGATCTCTTTGGTAAATCAGTAAAGTCTGTTTCAATGAAATTCAAATCCTTAAACTGTTCCCTTCCCCAGCCGGGATTCGAACTTTGGTCCATTAGGACTGCAGGCCACCTCTCTACCGATTTGGCTACCAATTCTTTCTCCAAAATAACCTACCTAGATATTTCATCTTTTTATCTTAATATATTTTGATTTCAGTGTAAAGGGAAGTTACTGATTAGACTATTGAATATTACTTACAGACGCAGTGTCGACCTTTCATTCCTTTTTCCATTTGTTTTTCTGTTTACATATACTTATTTAACTATGATTTGTAGGACCCTATGAAGAGCTTGATGGAGGCGAGCACTGGAGGTGGGAGGGAGGCGCCTGTGGTAAGATTCTGTGTGGAGGGCAAGGGCAGCGGGAAGACACATGAAGCCAAAGTTACGATATTATTGATCACTGGCAGATTCCTCACCACGGCAGGTCACAGCAGAGGCAGACATCAGCTGGTGGACTTGAAAAAACTTGTGCTTTATGAGAGACAGCGTTGGTTTTTTAAGAGGCAGAGTGGGTTTTCTATGAGACAGTGTGGATTGTGCAAGAGACATTGTGAATTTTGTTAGAGCCAGCGTGGGTTTTGTGAGAGGAGCTTAGGTTGTTTGAGAAGCAATTTAGGTTTTGTAGGAGACAGCATGAACTTAGTGGGTTTTGTGAGAGGTAATATGGGTTTTGCGAGAGACAGAGTGAGCTTGTACGGAGTGGGTTTCTTGAGAGGCAGCTTGATCATTGTGCGAGACAGCGTGGGATTCGTGAGAAATAGCGTGCATTTTGTCTGAGAGAACGTGAGCTTTGTGTGAGGCAGCGTGGGCTTTGTGAGAGACAGAGTAAGCTTTGTGAGAGGGAGCGTGGGTTTTGTGCGAAATAGCGCGGCCTTTGTGTGAGGCAGCGTGGGAGGGCAGCGTGTTGATCCAGTGTAAAAGACATGTTGTTAAAGCAAATACAACCTGGAAAAGTGAAGACGAGAATTAATTGAAGACTGGGGGGATGCTGACAAAAATAACAGCAACCCATTAACTTACCACAGACTTATAAGACTATCATTGTCGATGCTCTAGTGGAAGATGCTGGCTGCCGTTTACTTTAATTTCACTTACCCTGTCATGCAGATCGGCCTGGGAGGGAGCTACAGTTCCCAGAAGACTGAGAAATAAGTTTAACAGTTCCCCTTAACAAAAGAAAGGGGGAAATAGAAGTGTGTGGGAGTCATAGGGGTATTTACCTGCTCATTTTAGTAAGAAGGACATATGGCGGTATCCTTGTCGACAGAGTTGGAGAAATAAAGGAGGAAATATTTTGAAGAGTGACAAGGGTGTTTTAGGAAGGGGGAAGGTGTAGACCAAACATTCATTCTAAGATATTAAGTAAAAAAATATTTATCGAAGGGACAGAAATTGTATACAGCATTTATGGATATGGAGAAAGCAGGCGAGAGAGTAGGCAGCTAGGGATGTGGAAGGTGTTGATAATATGTGAAGTAAATGGAGTGTATATATATATATATATATATATATATATATATATATATATATATATATATATATATATATATATATATATACGCACACACACACTACACACAGACACACACGAGTATAAATATAACATGGATGGTGTCATGCAATAAGTACGAAGTAAAGCAATGGATGTTGGAGTGTGATTAGTTGTTGTTGCTGTTACTCTACATTAGTCTCTCTGATCGAGCAGACCCATCCACCGCATACAAGCAACCTATGCACAGCGATGCGTAGGATTAGTGCGGAGGTATAGTTCTTGGGTGGACGCTACAGTTGCGTTCGCCACCCAGTTAACTGGGGCACCATAGTAGACTCCACATCACCCTGTTGTTTGGCTATATGGTTTCCATCCAGCGTTGTAAATGGTTTCCCAAGCTCTTTGAAATAATTTGGCTTACCACTCAGTGTAGAACCACCTGAAGTGGAAACAAGAGTAATAAATGGTGACAGGAAGGATGGGAAAAATAGGAAGAAAGGAGGACAGACAGAAGAGAATGACAGACATGAAGGAAGAAATAGGCAGCAGTACATCAAGCGAGTGGATGATGGGCGCCCCTACCTACCACCAAGTGTCCTTAGTGAGAGAGGGCAGTGTTTAGAAATTGCCAGTATTGTTTACTATTGATACTGTGTTGTTGGGTGAAGAGGAATGGGGGTTGCCTGGCTTGGTGAATAAGATGGGAAGTTTGTGTGAGAAGCAAAATCTAAAAGTGAATGTGGCTAAGCTAAATCTGTGATCTTAATAGCTTAGCGAGGCAGGATGGTCTGGAAGTATGGAAAACTGAGCATTCATATAGTTAGGTAGTGTGATGTGTAAGGAGGGAAATCAAGAAGAAGTGCATGAAAGAGTACAGCAGCGAAGAAAGGTTTTGGTCTACTGACTAGTGATAAAGAATGAGAAAGTGAACCAAGAAGTAAGAAAGTCATTGCACGTTAGCATTGTGATCCCGACTCTGATAAAGAAGGTTGGACCGTATTGGAAGGATAATAGTCAAGAATGAGAGCAGTAGCAACGATCTGTATGAAAGAAGCAAACGATATATGAAGAGATAAGACAGACAAATGAAGGAGTAGATGAGCATTGTTGTGTTTCTGTGCATGTGCAAGAAAACACTAGATGTACTTTGATTTGTTTGGCCATGTAGACGGAACGGAGAAGGAAAAACTAAATTTATATGCCTGAGGTGAAAGGGAAGAGGGAGACCGAGGATGAGATAGAGGTATGGGGTGGGGAGGTTATCAGAGAAGAGGGTGTGAAATGGGCAGAGGGCAGTTTGATGGCGAGGGAGAAGGTGATATGGAGAGCATTTGTTTGTGGTCACCCCTTCAGGAATTAAGTCGTCTGGCAATAGATAGATAGATAGATAGACAGATAGATAGACAGTTACCTAGCTGGAGAGAATTGGGGTTGTTTTAGAAGTCTTTCTTAAATACGAGTATCTTGACAAAAACCTTCCATATTCTGAGTTCTTATTTATACACTAAGCGAGACATACATTAATAATCTGTAGTAAAAAAGTCACCTGATGCTTCATAGTAAGTTCTGAAGAGTTCTTTTATATAAGGTTCTGGCAAAAGCTGAAATATTATTGTTATTATTATTGTTATTATTATTATTATTATTATTATTATTATTATTATTATTATTATTATTATTATCACCTGCACGTGCCCTTCAACAGGATGGGTGACAATTAGATTACTCCTGACGAATCTCTCTTAAAAACCCATAGAGTTTTTGTCAGTTTATAAACTAAGAACACTTTCAATTTAAAAAAAAAAAAGTTATAAGGAATACAATCACACGTACAGAACGGTCAGTAACCAAGGACCATCACTACGATCAAGGACAGTGAGCAGCAGTTGTAACCAAAACCAGCACAATGATAAAAATAACCGTGCATTTATCATGACAGTTCCCTTTACTGCACAGGAAATCACCGAACAGGAAATAATTTAAGGCTTCTTTCATCCACAGCAGAGTTTGCATCAAGACCCCTTGTATGCAGATATATAAAAAAAAATATTAATCGAATAACTAACAGGTCAAGGGATTAGACATTCTTTAAACTGAGAGGAGCATGGCGAAATTGAGAGGAACATGGCCAAATTGAGAGGAGCATGGCGAAATTGAGAGGAACATGGCCAAATTGAGAGGAACATGGCCAAATTGAGAGGAACGTGGCCAAATTGAGAGGAACGTGGCCAAATTGAGAGGAACATGGCCAAATTGAGAGGAACATGGCCAAATTGAGAGGAACGTGGCCAAACTGAGAGGAACATGGCCAAATTGAGAGGAACATGGCCAAATTGAGAGGAACGTGGCCAAATTGAGAGGAACGTGGCCAAACTGAGAGGAACATGGCCAAATTGAGAGGAACATGGCCATAACCCTACAACTAGAAAGCACCAAAGGGGTATATGCCTTCTCCTTCACCGATAACATTAATGGCTGACTGCGGTATTTCCTCCTTCCTATCAGACGAATACTTACACTTTCCCACAGCCACTTAATTCTATGGTCTTAGGCTGCCCTGTTTCACTGTACCATAGAGTGCATACCTCCTCCTAGACCAATAGAATTTATGATTTCCTCTTGCATCAGAGTCCGGATCCACTTCAAAAATCTGAACAACTCTTCCTTGACGCACTGCCCACCTATCCACCAGGTTTCATTATAATCTTCACTGAAATTTGATAACAAACAGACACTCAGACACAGGCGAATACATAACATCAGTCCATCTTCCTAGGCGGCGGTAAAAAGTCCTCATCAAGCCTGTAAAGCCTCGGATAGATGCACGTCTAGAAGTCCTCTGTTTAGGGTTTAGAATAGCACAGCGATTTGTTTATCAGGTTTGTGTCAGGTATGGTACTTAGATTGAATTATTTGGATGGCTTGGAGTACAAAAATAAAGTCCTTAAAAATGATAGTTTAGGTGAAGTGCATATTTCCCCTCGTCATTGTTATCATTACCATTTTCTTTTTCAGTAATTCAAGCGTATAACTATCCCCCCAAAAATATAAGATAATACCAATAATATGCATACTCCTGGAGAGAGAGAGAGAGAGAGAGAGAGAGAGAGAGAGAGAGAGAGAGAGAGAGAGAGAGAGAGAGAGAGAGAGAGAGAGAGAGAAGGCCTTTCAAGCATAACCCCTTCAATCCGATTACGTATCTTCTCATTTCACTCTCCTTACTATCAGGCGATTTTACTAAACCTAAGATGAGCCTATGGTAATAAAAGGGTCACTAAAAATTATATCTAATCCCTCTTGTTCTAAAAGACTCTCTCTTGAGCTGCCTGAAGTGATTTGGATATAGGTAGCATAATGGAAAAGGTATAACTGAAGTGAAGAAATGCATAACGTTGGCTTACATGATGGTAGTTGTAGCATAATAGATAAATAATGGTAATACTAGTAGTAGTAGTAGTAACAATAGTAGTGGTAGTAGCAGTAACAATAATAGTAGCAGTAGTAATAGCAGCAGCAGTGGTGGTAGTAGTAGTAGTAGTAGCAGCAGCAGTAGTAAATTAATGATAATAATAATAATAATAATAATAATAATCTATCTATCTATCTATCTATCTA
>NC_137023.1:2132405-2214905 GCF_032717465.1 Coenobita brevimanus | reverse complement strand
TTGGTGATTGAAAAAAAGAGAATGTTGCCTAAGAATGTGGCAAATGTAGGAGCAGGGAATGTTGTAATCAAGACTTAGGACTTAGAATGCAGCGACTGTTGATGATGTCATATTCATAAACTGTTAAGTGCAGAATGGAAGAAACAGATTTATGGATACAAGCTAGAAGGCCTGGTTGAGTGGTGCTGTGTCGCTCGAATGGAAGAAGCTGTGATTCAGCCTTTGTGTAAAAGTATATGTGAACAAACTGTATGCAAAACGAATTGTGTAATAGATCTGGGAAGTATTAAGTGAAAGGAAGTTGAAAGAAAATATCAGAAAAAGACTACATCAGAATGTTTGGTGCGTGATGAACAGGATGATTTCAGGATTGGTATGTGATGTGAGGATCGAAAATTTGCAGTAAGGCTCATAGTTTAGTACCGAAATAAGTAAGACTGTAAGATATCTATGGTATTTTATGAATCTAGAATCAGATTATGATAAAGTTAGAAGGGAGGTTTTAGGAAGGGAGTTAATTATGTATGGTGTGGGTGAAAAAGTGTAAAATACAGTAAGAAGTATGTATGACGAACCTGAAGTACGTATAAGTGTAAGAAGTTGTGTGGCTGACTGCTTCTGTATCAGCTTTGAAAATCAGGGATGGGTATGTAATATATTTTTGGTTTCTCAATATTCCTATGGTGGGGTTATGAAGGCGATTATAGAGTAATGGAAAGGAGAGTCGAGATGAGGATGAATGGTAAAGGACTGAGTATTTCATATCTATTTAATGCCAATCACACAGTACAGTTTGCTTTTTAACGGTGGGTGGAATTGGTTAAGAGTTTTGTGAATCAGTGTGAGCATCGAGGCCTGACAAAATACAGTTTATCGATATGAGTAAACTAATGGTTGTGTGAAAAACTGACTCACGGTGTACCTTGGGACAGTGACAAAAATAAAGACAAATGTATATTGAAAATCTAGTGGAGAGTGGCAAACAGAAACCTAGACTGTGCTATAAAGGTCTGATACAAATCAAGACTGAGTACAGAGTCCGCAAGAAGAGCGTATGAAGGTGTGTTCAGGCCTACTGTGATGTATGGGTTTAGAATAATGCAGTGACATGAATTAAAAGAAAAGACTGATAACGGTAGATGTGAGGTTGCTGAGGAATATATATAAGCTATTTATATATTTCTATCTATCTATTGCCAGACGCCTCAATCCCGTTTGGGGTGGCCACAAACAAATCGCCTCCAAGTCGCCCTGTCCCCCGCCATTTCACTCCCCTGCTCCCAACTCACCCCCCCCTCTCTCATATACCTCTCCACCCCATCTCTCCATCTCATCCTCGGCCTCCCCCTCCCTCTTTCCCCCTCCACCTCACTCACATACACTCTCTTCGTCAGTCTTTGACCCTCCATCCTCTCCACATGGCCAAACCACCTCAGTGTGTTCCTCATAACGCTTCCTATCACATCCACATCAACACCACAACGCTCCATTATATCCTCATTCGTCAGCCTGTCTCTCCATGTGACTCCACAGGCTCCTCTTAAATAACTCATTTCCACGGCTCTCACTCTTGACTTGTGTCCTTCCAACAACGTCCAAGCTTCACTTCCGTACGTTAGAGTTGGTATCACAATACTGTCATGTAGTAACTTTTTCACTTCCATGCTCACTTCCTGTTTCTTATCACTGCTTTCAAAGAACCAGCAACCTTTCTTCCCTGCTGTACCCTTTCAAGCACTTCACCCTCCAAACCTCCATCCTTACTCATCACACTACCCAAGTACTTAAACGTACTCACATTTTCCAATTCCTCACCATCCAACCTCGCTGTACATTCACTGACTTCACCTCTCTCAAAGACCATCACTTTACTCTTCCCTACATTCACCTTTAGATTCCGTTTCTTACACACTCTCTCAAACTCATCCACCAAGCCTTGCAGCTCCCCTTCGTCTTCACTCAACAACACAGTATCATCTGCAAACAACAGTACAGGGAGTTTCCAAACACTATCCTGTCTCACCAGGGCCACTCCAACATCCACTACCCTACCTTGTACCTCTTTTATTACCCCATCCATGTACAGATTGAACAACCATGGAGACATGACACATCCCTGTTTCAAACCAACTTTCAAAGAGAAAAATTCACTTAGTTCACCATCCACACGCACTGCAGCCTTCGCACCATCGTACATACTCTTCACAGCATTCAACAACTTCCCATCTATTCCATATATTCTTAACACTTTCCACAATCCTAGTCTATCCACCCAGGTCATATGCTTTCTCCAAATCCATGAAAGCCGCATACAACTTCTTTCCCTTCTCTAGAAACTTTTCCACTAAAGATCTGAGAATGAATATCTGATCTACACAACCTCTTCCCTTCCTAAAGCCTCCCTGTTCTTCTCCAACTAATTTCTCTGTTCTTTCTCTAACTCTGTCAATAAGTATCCTACCATACACTTTTCCTATTATACTAAGAAGACAAATGCCCCTATGATTACCACACACTTCTTTTTCCCCTTTTCCTTTGTACAAGGGAATAATTATACCTGACTTCCAATCCTCCGGGACTCTACCTTCCTCCCAGGCCAATCTGCACATCTTCCACATCCATTCTACTACTATCTCTCCCCCATGCTTCAGCATTTCACCACACACTCCATCAATTCCTGGGGCTTTCCCTGATTTAACTTTCTTCATTGCTTCCACAACTTCTATCCTACTGATTTCTTCCTGTCTTCTCACCTCCCTCCTTCTTCCAGCCATTCCCCAGCCACTTATACTCGCATTACTTCCATCCTCCACGTTCAACAATTCCTTAAAGTGTTCTCTCCATCTGCTCACTTTTTCTCCCTTCTCCACTAGTAATCTGCCATTTTTATCTTTCACTCCCCTGCTAACTTCACTTCCACCCTGTCTTACTCTTTTCACCTCTTTCCAGAACATTTTCTTACAGTCCCTCCACTTTACACTCAAATTCCTTCCAAATTCCTCATCCACTCTCTTCTTACTCTCTCTTACTAATCTTTTCACCTCTCTCTTTCTTTCTACATATAACTCTCTCTTCCGCCTCTCAACTTCTTCCACGCCCCTATTTCTCATCCATTCATTGTATGCTTTCTTCTTTTGTGCCACAGCCCGTTTCACCTCTTCAGTCCACCACGCTGTTCCTTGCACCCCTCCGTCTTCTCTTCCTTCCACACACCACATCACATGCTGCACATATTTCTTCTGTAAATATTCTACACACACCTTCCACGTCCCCCATCTGCTCCAACTCATATTTGCCCAATCGTTCCTCCACTTCTCTCTTATACTCTGCCTTTTTCTCATCCTCTTGTAACCTTTCCACTCACCTTGCAACTACTCCTTCCTCTCGTCTTTCCCTTCTTCTATTCCTCCATCTTACTTGAACTTTAACTCTGGCCACCACCAAGTAGTGGTCAGAAAGTCCACTCCCCCAACCTCTATAAACTCTTGCATCCAATATACATCTTCGCATCCTTTCATCCACACACACACATAATCAATCATTGCCTTCCTTTCACTCAATTCACCACCCACCCTTCTCATCACTCGCCATGTATACCTGTGGATCATATATATATATATATATATATATATATATATATATATATATATATATATATATATACCGATATCTTTTTATACGATAAGAAACATACATTCATTGAAAAGTGTTCATTGATCGGAGAGAAGCGTAGAGTTTGTTAGATGGCATGGCAGCATAATAACTGAAAGAACAGGGTGGTGAAGAGGGCATATGTAAGAGAGCTTCAAGGAGCGATGAGGCGTGCAGAATTGTCTCTCATGGGCCGATTTCCTGTACCGATGGATAACGGTAACGAAAAATATGTCGGGAAGAAACTTTTAGAAGAAATCACCAGCTCGTATCATCACTAAGAAAACCCATATCAGTAAATAAGATGTCGAAGGAGCGATTGCGGTGATGAAGAAGTGTAGAGCAAGCGTTCCCGTATGTGCATTAATTCACTCAGATGCCATCCACGCGTGTGAGTTTTTACATACGCGAATATCAACCAAACGGGACCAACACTCTGTATGCAAATCAGTCCTGCGGTATATATTGTGCGTATAGATGTGCAGTACGGTGGTTTCTCTTCGAACGAAAGGGATGCGTATAATGGAAAACTTTTGTTAATTGGATATTCGTTGAACAAAAATTTAAAATACTCAAACAATAAGAGGTTCTTTCCCAAACTTTCTGTACATTCCATCTCACAGTGAAGGTGACATGTTTTGGAAGGTGTGTGTGTGTGTGTGTGTGTGTGTGTGTGTGTGTGTGTGTGTGTGTGTGTGTGATTAGCAAACAGTGCAACTACATTAATATAACTTCTGGCACCTCATTATCTATAAAGAGAAAACTACTGCTACAGCTACACATAATGAGCTCTTGTGCACACATAACATACGGCGATTTTACTATTATATGTCCGTAAAATGAAGGTGTGCTGTATCATTAATTTGAATGTAATTAGACCCATGTCCGCGGAGTGAGTGTTGGTGCTATGTTTTGGGCGGTGTGTGTGTGTGTGTGTGTGTGTGTGTGTGTGTGTGTGTGTGTGTGTGTGTGTTTATCCGATTATATCCAAATGTCGTTGAAGGGTTAACAGTTAGCCCGCGAGAAAACCTTTTATTTTTTAAAACAGTTTAGAGCAATTGTCAAAAGTCAGATTCAGATTTTGACAAGTGTGTGGTAAGAACGTATTTCAGTTTTGATCCAGTTTTAGCCAAACTTGGTGGACGAGTTGAGAGTCAGGCAAAAGGCAAAATTCTTCTTGATGAGAGTAGTTGATTAAGAGTCAAGCAACAGGACAAGGTCACTTCAAACAGCTTTTACCCGATTTAGACTACTCTATGTGGAAGGGTTGAGGATAAGGCAAGGATTAAGGAGCTGATCACGACAACAATCAGTCAGTGGTCATCGCTGTCGGGAAGGTCACATAACAAGGTCATCTAAAAAAGTTCTGATGTAATTTGAACCGAAGTTGGTTGAAGGGTTAGGGGTCAGGCAAGAACGACGTATTTCAGTATTGAGAGTAATCGCTGGAAGGTCAAGGTCGAAGGGCAAGGTCAGATTTCGGACAAGGTCAAATTTCGACCCGTGTGTTTATTTGTGAACAAAATAACTAAAACTGTTTTTAATCTTATCTGAATCAAACTTGGCGAATGAGTTGAGGATCTCCCAAACGCTTCAACTCTTGTTTTTGAGGCCAGTAGGTCAATGGTCAAGGTCACATGGCAAGGTCAACTTAAACAGTTTATTTGATGTAAGCTAACTTTTGTGGAAGGATTCAGGATAAAACAAGGATAAACAAGTCGTGTGTGAACAAGAAGCAAAGTTCAAAATCACAGGGAAGTGTCAAAAGTCAAGGTCACTGGGCAGAGTCAACTGAAGGTGTTTTGATCTGATCTGAGTCAAAGTTGGTGGAAAGGCTAAGGGATTGGGAATACTAAAGTAAGTTGATTTTGAGGGTAATCAGTCACTAATCAAGCTCACAGGGCAAAGATAAACATTCACCCCATAGACCAGTTGGCGAGTTGGAGAGCATGGGTGTTACACTATCTGAGCGCTCCTTTTTGTTAGTAATTAATTTTGCCACCATACTGCCTGATAAACCATGAATATACCATAATAAGGGTGATAACAAGATGCTTTACTACCATTGGAAGTTGGGTATAATGAAAATTCGGTATATCAGTCATTTTCGTGCTGTTGTACCAAACGGTGTATAATGTGTTCTGGTATTAACATCATGCTGGAAATATTGTTTTTATTCCAAGTTGTAGAAAGTATACTGTAAACCCAAAAGTCACATTAAATATTGAAGTATTGTTATGTAGTGGGAAATTTTTCTATTTTGTATATTATAAAAGCACAGTCATCATCATCATCATCATCATCATCATCATCATCATCAGGACAAAGACATCTTCACTCTGACCTATCGGCTGTTCGTCTGTTCCCTCCAGTCCCACCAAATCTCTGAATTTCATCTCGCCATCTCGTCCTCTGTCTGCCTCTTCCTCTCGCTCCATCTCCGAGGACTACTGACCCTTGTCCATCTGATATCTACGGTGTGCGTGACCTGCCAACACCCATTTATGCTCTTTGACTGTAGTGATAATATCCACTACTTTCGTCTGTTCCCTAATCCAAAACGCTCTCTTTTTATCTCTGCGTTTCATCCTTAACATCATTCTTTTCTTTCGTCTCTAAGCACTGCGAGGTTTACGCTCCAAGGATTTAGCTAGACTCCCTGTTTCCTATCCATAAGGTAGAACAGAACTCACGCACTGGTTATATAAACGTCTCTTCTGGTATAATGATAATCGCCTATCCTTCTTATAGTTAGTTTGCCAAAAGTCCTTCACTCCATTCCTGTCTTTAGCTTGATTTCATTACCATGGACTGGGTTTGCCTGAACTGCCCGCACTAGGTATGTGTATTCTTCAACATACCCTAACTCAGTGTCTCCTAATCTTTACTGAACTGGAGTGAATATGGTTTGTAAACATTATTTTCTTCCTCACAATTATTTTCAAGCCAAACTTCAGACTCTTTATACTCAAGTCACCTATTATTTCTTTTAGTTCCTTCCCGATCCACTGAAATGGTCTATGTCGTCTGCACATCTCACACTGTTCAATAGCTCACAGTTGTTGTTAAATCCTTGTCATCCCAGTATAAATTTCTGGAAGCTACTACAAAGCACGTTAACATCTAGACCGACGCGTCAAATCTGGCCTCGTCCTGTGATTTTGAGCTTTGATTATCTCCAGTACTGAATCACTTCGTTCTTGTCCGATCCTTAACCCTTCCACCAAGTTCATCCAGATCGAAGTCATATTAATTTAAGATAATCTTGCTCTCTGAGTTTTGTGTTTAGCTCCACCGTCACCTTAACCTTTGACTGATTATTCTAAAAATCAACGTCTCTTCATTTTTACCTTATCATCAACTCTTCCACAAAGTTTGGTCATAATCGGAAAAATATTGTTTAAGGTGATCTTGCCCTGTGATCTTGACTTTTATCTTGATCTTTGACCTATTGTTCTGAAACCAGCCAATCCACCATGTTTGGCTGTAATCGGATGAAAGCTGTTTGAGTTATTTTATTAGCAGTCATTGACACAGGATGGAGTGGAGAGGTATATGAGAGAGGGGTGTGTGAGCTGAGGTAAGGGCAGTGCAATGGCAGGGGACAGGGAGACATGGAGGCGATTTGTTTGTGGCCACCCCTTACGAGATTAAGGCGTCTGACAATAGATAGATAGACACGGGTTGAAACTTGCCCTTGCCCTTTGCCCTTGACCTTTGATTGTGCTCCCCATTGGATCACTTCATGCTTGACTTATCCTCAGATCTTTAAATAGGTGTGATTCATATTGGAAGAAAATTCTAAGGCTGAGGGACGGAGTTAAGAGGTATATGAGGGAGGAGGGAGTGAGGTAGGGGAAGGGCAATCAATGGTGGGTGACAGAGCGACTTGGAGGCGTTTTGTCTGCGGCCACCCTTTGCGGGATTAGAGCGTCGGACTACAGATAGACAGATAGATAGATAGATAGATTTTGCTAAGTCAGATTTGGACCTAACCTTTTGACCCTGATCTTTGACCTGTTGTTCATATAAAAAAGTAGGTTACCTCATGTACTAACCTTACACCATTTCACCAAGTTTGGTTAAAATCGAATGAAAACTGTTTGAGCTATTATGTTAACACACACACACACACACACACACACACACACACACACACACACACACACACACACACACACACACACACACACACACACACACACACACACTGCTCAAAATAAACACCCGGTCTCTTCCCGAAAGTACGGGTGTAGTAGAAGTAGTAGTAGCAGTGAAGCAGTAGCAGTAGTGGTAGTAGTAGCAGTAGTAGTAATAGTAGTAGTGGTAGTAGTAGTAGTAGTAGTAATAATAATAATAATAATAATAATAATAATAGTAATAATAATAATAATAAAAATAATAATAATAATAATAATAATCTATCTATCTATCTATCTATTGCCAGACGCCTCAATCCCGTTCGGGGTGGCAACAAACAAATCGCCTCCACTTCGCCCTGTCCCCCGCCATTTCACTGCCCCGCTCCCAACTCACACCCCCCTCTCTCATATACCTCTCCACCTCATCCCTCCATCTCATCCTCGGCCTCCCCCTCCCTCTTCCCCCCTCCACCTCACTCACATATATTCTCTTCGTCAGTCTTTCACCCTCCATCCTCTCCACATGGCCAAACCACCTCAGTGTATTCCTCCTAACGTTTCCTATCACATCCACATCCACACCACAACGCTCCTTTATATCCTCATTCGTCAGCCTGTCTCTCCATGTGACTCCACAGGCTCCTCTTAAATAATTCATTTCCACTGCTCTCACTCTTGACTTGTGTCCTTCCAGCAACGTCCAAGCTTCACTTCCATAAGTTAGAGTTGGTATCACAATACTGTCATGTAGTAACTTTTTCACTTCCATGCTCACTTCCCTGCTTCTTATCACTGCTTTCAAGGAACCAGCAACCTTTCTTCCCTGCTGTACCCTTTCAAGCACTTCACCCTCCAAACCTCCATCCTGACTCATCACACTGCCTAAGTACTTAAACGTACTCACATTTTCCAATTCCTCACCATCCAACCTCGCTGTACATTCACTGACTTCACCTCTCTCAAAGACCATCACTTTACTCTTCCCTACATTCACCTTTAGAATCCGTTTCTTACACACTCTCTCAAACTCATCCACCAAGCCTTGCAGCTCCCCTTCGTCTTCACTCAACAACACAGTATCATCTGCAAACAACAGTACAGGGAGTTTCCAAACACTACCTTCTCTCACCAGGGCCACTCCAACATCCACTACCCTACCTTGTACCTCTTTTATTACCCCATCCATGTACAGATTGAACAACCATGGAGACATGACACATCCCTGTTTCAACCGAATCTTCAAAGAGAAAAATTCACTCAGTTCACCATCCACACGCACTGCAGCCTTAGCACCATCATACATTCTCTTCACAGCATTCAACAACTTCCCATCTACTCCATATATTCTTAATACTTTCCACAATCCTTGTCCATCCACCCTGTCATATGCTTTCTCCAAATCCATGAAAGCCCCATACAACTTCTTTCCCTACTCTAGAAACTTTTCCACTAAAGATCTAAGAATGAATATCTGATCTACACAACCTCTTCCCTTCCTAAATAATAATAATAATAATAATAATAATAATAATAATAATAATAATAATAATAACAATAATAATAATAATAATAATAATAACAACAACAACGCTGTATGTGCTTCATTGTCGTAATAACATCTGTAATATAAAAGGGTGACGGTACCTAGATACTTCTTACGGAACCCGACCGAGATTCACACGATTATGCTTAATTTCATAAGTGAATATAAGTATGTTAGGAGAACCAGAGACTCGGGAACATTCTACACTCTCCTCTCTTGTCCTTCCCACAAAAGAAAACCACAGATACGACACTCAACTGAGAGTAAGTTTGCTTGTGCATCTCAGGCCAGAAATGATGTACAGGGCCCCCCAGTTCCACGTTTACAGACTGGCTTCAAGTTTGGGCGATGTGGCAAAGCTGTATGTTCCATTAATGGACTGGAGACCTTATCGAAGCTAGGTAATTAAGGTATTTACTGAACAGGCTTTGCGGATTTCAGATGTTAGGCGAAACCTGAATCCTGCCTGTTAACGCGGAGGTGGAGGGAACGGTACATTAATCCACGAAATGTGTGTAGTTGATCCTGGCGCTAACTTCCACCCCTTACTCCCTTGAGACCAGTGACGGATTTCATTATTTACTTTTGCTACCTTCAGATTCTTTTACTACGTTTAGGGGAGAATTTTCGCATTTGAAGGATTATATGCCTTCATTATCCTTTCCCAACAGGTCTTTCAAAGCTCCGTATAATCTTATGGGGAAAATAAAAACAAAAAAGAAAATGCATCATCGGTTTAACTGTTACCCAAACTGTCTCTCCTCATCCTTAGACTCGTCACTAACCCATACATTTGCTTACACTGTCACCAGAAAAATCTACAGTTTTAAATCAAATATAGTACACTGATGGAGTTTTTGCTTTGTATGGATCGACAACATGACTTTCGTGGTTGAGCAGACGTAGAGTTTCACTGCTGGATATATGTAATGTATGCAGTGATGTCGAGCGTACCCCGTATTACTGTACACTGTTATGCTAAAAACTTTCAATATTTTAAGCCTCCAAATCTCCTTTGACACACTTTCAGCTCAGTTGCCTCTCTAGTGTTAGCCGGAATAGAATGACAGAGCTATGCCAGTCATGAGGGAGTAAATGGTTACACCCTTAACACCCTGGTTCATTTGACTAACTAACAGCTGGATAAAATTGTCTGTCTTAGCTGCAACCAAAGGTGATAAACTATTCACCTCATCTTCGAAAGTCAGTACCGGTTGCCTTGCTCATGAAAGAATATATTTTCATTGTATTTTTTCCAACAAAAACTTGGAATCTTTTGGGCTTGTTTAAATCCATGGAAAACCAGCAGCGACCAGTCTAATCCAGAATAACATACTCAAAATTTTGTTCACCCCAAAAGTCTAGGAAAAAGTACATAAAAATGATTTCCTCATACATACGTTAATCTTGTGTTAAGCCAAGAATATTATAAATGATGTGGTGCGGTGCCCTTGGGAAATCACGATGTCTTACATATTACGGCAGAAAAATGTACCCTTGTCAGTCTTAACCATAAATATGTGGGACGTAGGGATTGTATTATCAAAACTGAGAGGCCCTAGGTGATGACAGGCCCCTATAATTAATGTCTATGATTTACCAAGCATGTGATGATTATAGAACACGTATGGCTTCTTTGTATTGTATCCGACTTGACTATAATGTGAGAAGTAAGGTCAGTACATCGAAAACTTATTACAGGTGTTCCATAAATGACGCTCAAAAATCAGGGGCTTCCTTACACCATGGTACACTCAGTTTTAAGAACAGCCCTGTAAGACCATACTCTAGGAGGCATAGGTGACTTCAGCCCGTATCTCGTCGGTTTAAGAGGCTCCCTCGCATCTCTTCCTTAACGATTTATTTTCCAGACTACCTACTAATAACTATTTTATTCTTTAATTTTCATATCGCCATAGATTGCATGAATAACACGCAAGAATATAGTAAAGGGGCAGAATCAGAATAAACCGGTAAGGCATAGGTGTTAGTAAGTTTCCTAACCAAACAAGAATACCGCCCAAGGTAACGCCTCTTCCTCAGTGATTTCTTTAGCATATTACACTTTTGCATCACCTTGGACGTTATTGAGGCAAACTACGTCGAGACAATAACATAAAATTAATATGAAGGAGATGATGAATGTGTAATACGCAGAATAAAATCGCTAAGAAGATTTGTTGCTAAGTCTGCTACGCCATTGATAGCAAGTGCATTCAGTATTTATAAAGTCCCCTACAGGATGATAACCTTGCACACACACCACAAAGCCAGTCAGGAGACAGGACGTGTGTGCTGGGCAATCCCCAGGTCCTGTCCTCCCCACTTACTGTTTTTTAACCAGCCCATACCCCACTGACCGGGCAAATGTATGGCCCGGCCTGCACTATAGGTGCAGAGAATCTTTGAACGAACGAACGAACGAACGAACGAACGATAACCATGCATATATAACTGACCTTGGGAGTAGATGGCTGGTTTTTCCAAGCGACCAACCGTCATGGTAAGGGGAACAACTGTGTGAAGTCATATCAAAATCTGTCCATGCATGTGGAAGTTACAGAGCGGACTGAATGTAGGTATGGCTGTTAAGTATGACAGCACCCGACCTTGTTTGAGCCCCACGTGTGACCTTGACCTTGGGAGCAGATGGCTGGTTGTTGCGCGTGACACACCGTCATGGTATGGGGAACAAATGTGTGAAGTTATATCAAAATCTGTCCATGCATGTGGAAGTTACAGACACGAAATTGCAGACGGACTGAAGGACTGACGGAACCGCGCAGACCTACTAGTAAAGATCTATCAATAATTATGAAAACAGTGGCATCGCGTTTTCTTTCACTGGGTATACATAATCTGTGTACTTTGCATTGCACTGAAGTTCTTGTCGTCTCGTACATGTTAATAATTCCTGTTTATAAGTTCATATTATCAAGCACATAAAAAGCAAAATTATCCGAGACTGTTCTCTTGTTTTAAATCTCTCTCTCTCTCTCTCTCTCTCTCTCTCTCTCTCTCTCTCTCTCTCTCTCTCTCTCTCTCTCTCTCTCGTACAGCATCTTAATTCCTGTGTATAAGTTCATGAATATTATTATACACATGAAAACAAAATTATCCGAGACTGGCCTCTTGTTTCAACTCTCTCTCTCTCTCTCTCTCTCTCTCTCTCCCTAACATCCGCTAATTCTGTAATGAGCTACTTTCTGGCAATTTCACACGGAGTAAGTAGCCAGATGGTTTCCTGTAACTTAAGAAACCAGTTACTACGATGGATAGTCACTACACACTAAGTAGACGCCTGGTGATTTAGTGGGTGAGGTACGTAAACCGGATTTGGCCCAGAACGGCTTATAATACGTCAACCACCGAACCACCACAGTTCCCATGAAGGTAGTGTACGTCAATAATACATTTTTAGACAATATTTTTACGTAAACACATTGAGGTGGTTTGGCCATGTGGAGAGGATGGAGAGTGAGAGACTGACGAGAAGAGTGTATGTGAGTGAGGTGGAGGGGGGGAGAGGGAGCGGGAGGCCAAGGATGAGATGGAGGGATGGAGTGGAGAGGTATATGAGAGAGGGTGAGCTGGGAGCAGGGCTGTGAAATGGCGTTGGACAGGGCTACGTGGAGGCAATTTGTTTGTGGCCACCCCTCACGGGATTAAGGCGTCTGGCAATAGATATGATAGATAGATTTTTACGTAATTTGCCAACATAATGCTAATAATCAACACCTCTGTCAATTGCTTGCTGTCACTTCAAGAGAGAGGTGGCCACAAGTAAGGGACTGTCAGAGGTTTCCATCCCTATTCAGTGTCGGCCTACCGTTCCACATGCTCTCAGACCTTTTTTCAACACTTTGGTCTTTCTCTCCTCCCATCCATTTTACTCATATAATCTCCTAGTCAATCTCTCACACGCCACTCGCTCTTCATATCCAAACTTCGCTGCAATGTTTATATATCAACATTAACCATTAAGCCACAATGTTCACAAGTCCTTTTATTTGTGCGTTATCCCTCCTGGTCACGCCACAGAGTCCACAGGCATTTCTTAATTAACATTTCAACAGCTGTCACTCTTAAGTCATGTCTCTCGAGCCTTACCCACGCTTCTGTATCATACGTTTGTCCTGGAACTATTCTCTGTCCACATAGAATTAGCCTAAAATTGCCATGTTCTCGTCTTGAATGTCGAAATAAGAGATCGACACTGGAATATAGTGCTTCTCACGAAAAGGGCTTTGGAAAGTATACAGCGCCATAATGTTATTTTAATCAGCCACTGAGCTACGAGAAAGAGGCTGTAAAAGGCCGAAAGTCTCCGCTGAGTTATGATAAAGCAATTAGGATTTACACCAGTGTCACGGGGTTTTTTATAATATCGCGGTAATTTTTGAATAAATGGTTAAATATTATTTAATTTGATAATAATATTCAATAATATTGAAGAGCAAAGACAATGATTGTCTTGCTACATCAAGCAACGATTACTTTGCGCTGACTTGCTAAGATTCTCAAGAACGAGAATTTATAAACTTTCTCAACAGTACACAGCAGAGACTAATTACTCACAATTGCTGAATTACTGTACTGTTAGCCTCTGGAGAAAGTTACATCACCCCTGACAATAAATAACTAATACTAACATCAGGTTCTTGCCGATGCTTAACTCCCAGATGGCACAACGGATTTTAAGTTAATACAAGACTGGTCTAAGTACCAGTTATGAAAGCAAACGTTTATGCAAGCTAGGAGCTATATGGAAAATAAGCTTAATTTGGATTAAATGAAACACGATTTTACTTTACATTGAGCTCAAAAAAGGAACTGTTAAATTTATTAATCACAAAATAAATTTAACGTTACAATTCAAATCAAATTAAATGAGACGCACTCGCTCACTCACTCACGCAATAGCTAAATACTTACGCCTAGGAAAAACACCTTAATTAAACTCTTATAACTAGAAAATACACAAAAGAAATACTATAATCGATGAATGCTGCGTATCACCAGATGGGTGGGAAGACTGGACTAACTGTGAAGTGGAGTTTGGGTACTAGCTGACCTCTCACACTGCGGCACAGGACCTTCCTCCGTCACAACAAACACAAGACTGAGTAAGTCGTGGGAAAGCGGAGCACTCGGCCGCATTTTTTTAACGGTCAGAGGCAAGCAGAGGCGAACAATAAAAAACAATAGTATCGCTCAGTACAGCACTTAGTGACGTGCATTAAAATCGGTCACTCTTTGAAAACGGTGACGAATGATTTGAAAAGTATACTCCGATAATGGA
Organism: Coenobita brevimanus; assembly: GCF_032717465.1. NCBI lineage: Eukaryota > Metazoa > Arthropoda > Malacostraca > Decapoda > Coenobitidae > Coenobita > Coenobita brevimanus. The sequence continues at coordinate 2,200,267 of NC_137023.1, read as the reverse complement.
GGAGAGAAACGGTTAGCTGAGCGATACACAGTGAGTTTTCCACTAATAGTTCGTGGTTTCTCACAAAAAGGAAATGTCGCGAATTGATTCGTGACATTACGCCTTGAAAATTAAATCTTTCTTCCTTCAGAAGAAAGATTTCAATATACATACATATACATCCTAACTCAGTCACACAAGATTCACACTGTGGTGTGTGTGCTATCCTGCTACAGGAGTATGTCGCAGTCGCCAGTGAGCGAAAAAACCTCGTATTTACGTTAATAGAAACAAGCTTGAGGGAAAAACTCGTGGCGACTGTGAAAATCCTGTACTCAGGTCAAACTGAGCGAAAGTTCGCTACATTTACATTAACAACTAATTGTTATGTAGTGTTGTGTATGTAATACACGGTGTAGGTGTGACAGTTGTAGTGTAACTGTACCTACGTGTAAAATGACACAGTAATACAAATTTATAGTAAAATAATGATGACGAGGCAGAAGAGAAGGGGCGGCAGCATGCAACAGGAACGGCCAGCTGATCTGCACGGCAATGCTGCACCCACCAGCTACACCTGCGAAAGGAATTAAGGTGGAGCATCAAAACTGTTATTTCTGTCTCTCTCTCTCTCTCTGCCTAGCAATCAGTACTTGTCATTATTAACCAGGAAACGTAATTCTTGAATTCACAAATTGCTTAGAACCCTTATAGCTTACTGGTTAACGCTTTCATTATTAACCAGGAAACGTGCCAGTTCTTGAATTCACAAATTGCTTAGAACGGGCAGTTTACTGGTTAACCTAACATTATTAACCAGGAAACGTGCCAGTTCTTGAATTCACAAATTGCTTAGAACGGGCAGTTTACTGGTTAACCTAACTCTACACTTAACGAGTAATACAGGAAGCTGAAAATCGCTACGCAATCTCGGGCAGGTCACGTTTTAACACCCACCGTGGGTGTGAACACTCATGTGGGTAATGTGCATTCTCCGGGAATCCTCAGAGAGGCCCACAGCTCGAGACATTCCACAAGGTAATTCATACACAGCCTCGGACTGTCTCTGCAAGGTTCTCAAACTTCCCCTTAACTTATGGTATACATGTATGTACAAGCCCTGGATATACTGTGTCCTGTAGGGCCAACGAGTGAGACGTCTGGTCTACACTTTTAACTGGGAACCAGGCTGGTCCTTGGATTACTCAAATCGCTTAGGATGCCTATTACGGAACCCAACATACAACAGTTGCTAGTAAGCAGCTAGTAGGTGAGACATCAGGTCTACACCCACATTACCACTATCCTGTCTCTCGACTGACTCAGAGATTACAGGTGTGGTTAGAAACGGCACAGGAAGGGCATGTCCCTGATTAGTGGTGTTACTTTGACACACACTGCAGGAACGGACAAAACTATCTATGTCTCGTCCCATCCCTGGCCAGAAAAAGTCAGCTCGGATATGGCCCTGGGTCTTCCTTTTGCCCATGTGACCTCCTGAGGCTGAACAATGACCCCATTGTAACACTGCTAGGCGGTACTTGGCGGGAACGACAAACTGCAGTCGAACCTCGCCCTCGGGTGTTCGTGACTCACGGTAGAGCCGTCCTTGTTTACGAAGGAACTTGGCTCGACCTCCCGTGAATACTTTATCACTCGACCCTTTTGTTTGTTCCGCACGGTAGCAAGTGTTGGGTCAGAATGTTGTTCTTGTACAACAAGTTGACTACACATCAGATCTTGCGGCGATTCAATGATCACTGGGGTGACACAGTCTAGAGCCTCAGTCATGGCTCGTGTTACCGCAGCAGCCGAAGTCTGAGTAGCGTCATCGGAGCAACTATCCTTGACTCCATTAATATTGCCTACTATAAAGTCAAATAGAGGCTCTGGCATGACAACTGCAAGTGTCGTACCAGTATAAAATGGAGATGCCACCTGGATACATGCCTCAGGGAACAATCTCACTGATCCATCAATAAGCTTTGCATGGATCTGTCGACCTGTATACTGCTCAGGCCGAACTAAACTCTGCTTGACAGAGCAACCTGAGGAACCATTGTCTCTCAGGACCTTCACAGGAATGCCTCCCACAAACCCTGGCTGTACAAGGAAGGTACTGTCACCTGTGGGGAGGGCCTATGGAAGAAGCAGCTAGCCACTCATGAGGCTGCTGAATTGATGTGGCAAACATTGTGCCTTGAGGGTTATAAGATGGAACATTGGCCATCTGTGGAGGGGGGTTCACTGTCACTGTGGGACTAGTGAAGTGTGGGGGAAGTACCCACACTGGTAGGGACGTGACCACCATGCTGCTGCTGAGGAATGAAGGCTGCATTCGCTTCCTGCCTCTTTTGAGCTGGTGGTGAAAAAGTTTGTCCCGACGGTCGGTTGCGTGGCTGATACTGCTGCTGGTTAGGGTACTTGTTGTACCTCTTCCACTCAGGTTTCTGAGTGTTTTGCCCCTGGTCCTTCCACTGCGGTTTTGGACCTTGACCATTATTCTGAGAATGGCCTTGTTGCTGGGGTTCAGTCTGAGACGGTTTCCCAGATTTATCAGGTTTTCTGTTCCAGGTGTTTTGCTGCTTGCGAGTTTGATACCCGTATGCAGTAAAGAATGCGTCAGCCTTCTCTACCATTTGGCTGGCATCTTTCACCTGGCAGATCTTAAGCTGTGCTATGAGCTCAGCAGGCCACGACCTCTCTAGCTGTGTACGCAGCATAAGGTCAATTATCCCCTCACGCGTGGAAGGAGTTTCATCTTTCTCCATCCACTCACCTAAGTAAGCAGTGAGACGGTCGAGGGAACTGAACAGCTGTCTCCTTGTCTTGGAGACGAGCTCGCATGAACTGAGCTTTGGCGTCGTCTACTGTGAGACCATACGCCTTAATGAGTTCAGCTTTCATCACTTCATACGTGAGATTGTCTCCACGAATTCTGTGGAGAATATCGAGGGCAGGGCCCTCAAACAGGCTAAGAAACTGAAGCCGCTTAGCTGCATCATCGAGCTGGTAAAGCTGAGCCATGTCTTCAAATCGAGCTATGTATGGCTCGATTCTGCTCTGCCATCTTTGTATGGGGGAAGCTTGATGTGTGGGGTCGCCATAACATGTGCAGGGAGAGCGCTCGTGGAGCTTGAACCAACTGCACCAGATGTGTCTGAAGCCAAGGAATCTCGCTTGAGCTTCAGCACTTCAAGTTCATGTTCTCCTTCTCTGTCTCGTTGTTCACGCTCGTATTCGCGCTCTTTCTCACGCTGCTCTTGTTCATATGCACGCTCTCTTCACGCTGTTCGCGCTGTTCTCGCTCGTGTACTAGCTCGTGTTCGCGCTGTTGTCGCTCTTTTTCTAAATCGAGCACGCGTTGTTTTTTTTCGTGTTCACGCTGGTTTTAGCGTTCCTCACGCTGTTCTCGCTCGTACTCGCGCTGAATCCTACGCTCTTCACGAGCATCTTTCTCACGTTCTTGCTCGTAATTGAACCGTGAGAGAACGTAACTCTGTATTTTCTCTGGGTCTGTGAGACCAATATCTTTAGCTTCCTGTACATAAGCACTGGCTGCCATGATGCTAGCTCAATTTACTAAGTAACTAGCGACTCAGTACTGATTGCTGCTTCGCAAACGAATGCTAATAAACAAATAAAGGATACAGACACAAGCTAGTGGTGACCAGTCTTATCTAGTTAACTGGCAAAAATTAAATCAAAAATGCAAATGACTGGGAAGACTCAATAATAAACACAATGGGTACGCTGACTTCCCAGAAGCGAATAAAATCGTCTGGCGTTACCAAGAATAAACTAGAGTTAAGTACTCTATTGATTAATAAAGCAAAAACTCACTTGCTAAATTAACGGTAAACACCAGTAAACTTGTGTCTATAAACTTTAATGATAAATACCTAAATATGAATGAGTGAGCACTATCTCGTGAATAGCTTTAGAGCTAGGAGTTAATATCCTGGCGAGGTCGCCAATTGTCACGGGGTTTTTTATAATATCGCGGTAATTTTTGAATAAATGGTTAAATATTATTTAATTTGATAATAATATTCAATAATATTGAAGAGCAAAGACAATGATTGTCTTGCTACATCAAGCAACGATTACTTTGCGCTGACTTGCTAAGATTCTCAAGAACGAGAATTTATAAACTTTCTCAACAGTACACAGCAGAGACTAATTACTCACAATTGCTGAATTACTGTACTGTTAGCCTCTGGAGAAAGTTACATCACCCCTGACAATAAATAACTAATACTAACATCAGGTTCTTGCCGATGCTTAACTCCCAGATGGCACAACGGATTTTAAGTTAATACAAGACTGGTCTAAGTACCAGTTATGAAAGCAAACGTTTATGCAAGCTAGGAGCTATATGGAAAATAAGCTTAATTTGGATTAAATGAAACACGATTTTACTTTACATTGAGCTCAAAAAAAGGAACTGTTAAATTTATTAATCACAAAATAAATTTAACGTTACAATTCAAATCAAATTAAATGAGACGCACTCGCTCACTCACTCACGCAATAGCTAAATACTTACGCCTAGGAAAAACACCTTAATTAAACTCTTATAACTAGAAAATACACAAAAGAAATACTATAATCGATGAATGCTGCGTATCACCAGATGGGTGGGAAGACTGGACTAACTGTGAAGTGGAGTTTGGGTACTAGCTGACCTCTCACACTGCGGCACAGGACCTTCCTCCGTCACAACAAACACAAGACTGAGTAAGTCGTGGGAAAGCGGAGCACTCGGCCGCATTTTTTTAACGGTCAGAGGCAAGCAGAGGCGAACAATAAAAAACAATAGTATCGCTCAGTACAGCACTTAGTGACGTGCATTAAAATCGGTCACTCTTTGAAAACGGTGACGAATGATTTGAAAAGTATACTCCGATAATGGAGGGAGAAACGGTTAGCTGAGCGATACACAGTGAGTTTTCCACTAATAGTTCGTGGTTTCTCACAAAAAGGAAATGTCGCGAATTGATTCGTGACAACCAGCTTCAATGAGTATCGTGCAAGAGGGAGACGATGGTATCTTAAATGATCAGTGTAGCTTGTGACATCCCAAGATTATTAATTTACTATCATCAGAATATTTACATGATAAAAATAATGACTAGGAAATGGCACAAGCAAGCAATACAATGCCTCCTCACGAAAGCAGTGTCACTAACATGGGGTAGAATCATTGGATATTTAGTAATGGTTATCGGCTTTGGTGTCAGACTGTCTTGCTTAAACTCCGCAACGGTACCTTCTGAATCTGAGGTTGATTTACGATTTTTTCCTTGTCTTAACCTCGCTTTGTTTTGGCAGGAAGAAGTGGAGACGTGCAAAGATTCTTCTGTCTTCTCTCTCTGTCCTTCCATCCAAAACATAAAAACAGCTGTGACAGTTGTTCTCTCGTGGCCAGGAATTGTTTTTGTCGATAGAACGCAACACAGGGGAAAATTGTAATGTAAAAACGCAAGACGGGCGAAAATTTTAATGTTGTAAGAACGCAAGACAAGGAGAAATTCTAATGTCGCTCACCATCCTGTATAATCTAATTTGAGATGCGACAAAGACTCCATGATTAATACAGCTGAGAATCGCACCCCAGGTATACCCAACCTCCCCACATCAGAGTGTAAAACTTGTCTTAATATTTGATTGATGTTCTGTGTATTTGTGGCCAATAAAGATCAGTCTATTTATCTATTTATTTATTTATTTATCTTTTTGTCTATTTACCTGTCTGTCTGTCTATCTATCTATCTATGTTCATTTTATCTGCTTACTGCTTCTGGGTTATTAGGCTGCTTGGACCTTAAAATAAATCTGAGACCACGAAGGAATGGACTTTACCTGTTTTCAGGACGATCCCTGAAGTATGTCCTGATGATACACTAGTCTCTCTGTATCATTGTTGACTACACTCCTTCGACGGTCAAGGAGGCTCCCGAACACCTACCTCTTTGCGATTTATTTTAGGAGCGTGCTAGTTGATTTTTTTTTTTCATTGCCAGACGCCTTAATCCCGTATGGGGTGGCCGCAGACAAATCACCTCCATGTCGCCCTGTCCCCTGCCATTTCACTGCCCTGCTCCCAGCTCACACCCGTCGCTCTCATATACCTCTCCACTCCATCCCTCCATCTCATCCTTGGCATGCAGATTATGGCGATAATAGATTCTTTTAAGCAACACAGAAGATGATGGTGTAATAAGCAAAATAAATCGCTTAGGAAGAAGTGTTAGGGAGCTTCCTTAACCTGCGTAAATGGGGGTCCTAATTACAGGTAAAAATTAAACGTCTTCAGAAGGATGATTTTTTTTTTTTTATTCCTTCTATATCCACACAATTATATCTTACTTAGCAGGGATTTAAGGAAGCTCCCTAACACCTCTTCCTTTGCGATGTATTTTTCGATATGGTGGGCTACTATCCTTCAGTACATTAATAATGCAGAGGGTGGCGATATTGGAAGGATTTACGTTACACAGAAACTTGTATGATGTAATAAGCAAAATAATCGCTTAGGAAAGGGTATTAGGGAGATGCCACAACAGAAAAAATTACGGACCTTAAAATCAGAAGGGCTAGGTATACGCTTCCTTTTTCCCTGCAAAACAAGAAAAAAAATGAAAAAAAAAAAAAACCGCCTGGGGGAAGCAAAAATAAATTCCCCATATACCTCACTCGACTGAAAAACTTAATATTATACCTTTAGCCCCAATTAAGCTCCCTAACACCTTTTCCTAAGCGATTTACTTTGCTTATTTCAACTTACTGTCCTACTGTGACATAGAAATCCCTTAAACATGGTCATACTCTGCTTTAATAACGTACAAAGGGAAATTAACCAGCCATATAAAAAAATAAATCGCTAAGGAAGAGGCGTTAGGGAGCCTCCTTAACAGACGAGAATACGGACTCAAGGCTCGTAAGTCCGGGGGTTAAGGAAACTCCCTAACACCTCTTCCTTACCGATTTATGTTTGGATTCGGCTGAGTAATATGCTTTTGTACGTTACTTATCCAGAGTATGGTGACATAAGAATGATTTAAGTAGCACAGACGAGGAAAGCAAGGTGTATTAAGCAAATTAAATCGCCGAGGAATAGATGTTAGGGATATGGAGCTAAGAGCACCGTACTTTCTCCACCTCCCATTGCCTCATTTTAGCTCGTCTTCGTCCACCCACTCTGCCATTGTAAAAAAAAAATATTAAATAAATTAATAAAAAGCTTAGGGTTAACGTGTATCAATTGCACGAGTCATCAAACCACTTATTCAGTTTTTATTAATTGCAACTGGAGAGGGAGGGGAAGGCCAATGATGAGATGGAGGGATGGAGTGGAAAGGTAGGTGAGAGAGGGGTGTGTGAGCTGGGGGCAGGGCAGTGAAATGGCGGAGGACAGGATGACACGGAGGCGAGTTGTTTGTGGCCACCCCTTACGGGATTAAGGCGTCTGACAATAGATAGATAGTCTAGAATGCGACTCACAGCAATCCATGTTACATCCAGGTCCCTTTGGCTCTCGAAATAAAACCTCACATATTCTCTTTCCTGATATTTTGAAGTGCTTTGCCAAAGGTAAGATATTAAACAGATAAATTTTCGTTCCACAGTAAGTAATTTCGCCGTCCCCAGCCATCACTGTGTCCTTTCATCTAAATTTTGTCATTCCATTCTGAAAGACTGGGAGTATTCTTCAGTTTTTTATACGCTTTTACTGTGTGCTTCATATCGCCATCAGATTAAGTACTTCATGGAATACTTTTCATAGGGACAATGGGCGGAAAAGTACTGGCGATCTTTTGATAGTAATAGTACGTGAAACTATGTATGTGTAAATAAAATGAGTAAGAAGACGTACCGGTCATTAGTATATTCTGGATTCCTAGGTATGAAAAAATCTGCCACTACAATTACAATTCCCTTTTCTCATTAACAATCTCAGGGTGGGACAACTTGATCAATATATTGCACCAAACGCCAGGAAATTTTATTCAGATGTGAGTCATAGGCGATTGCCAGTGTTAGTACTGTCTCCATCAATACTTGTATGGTCGCATCTTTTGGTGTTTTAGTCAGACTAACGCCAGACGATTTTATTCAGCTAGCAATGAGAAGCAGGAGCCTGAAAATGTTAATGTAGCATTTCCGAAAAAAAAAAAAAAAGAAATTCAAGATATTTATGCACGCTTATCCCTACTCAATATGAATGTCTCTTTTGTTGCTCTCACAAAGGAGCTTACCCTGTCGGGGATGTGGCTTTGCCGTCACCTGCGCGTCTTTGGAAAATATTATAGACTGCCGACTACATTTCACGAATGAAGTCTTTGCAGGAGATGGCCCAGAAATCCATTCATACTGTGGACCAGACTCAAAATGTCAATATTAGACAGCCAGTGGTTGCGCGTGCAGTTTCCATAAAAATGTCCGGAGTTTTGTTGAGAAAAAAAAATAAGTACGTGCTAAATATATCTGATACCCTGGCAGGTGGAGTTCAAAACCATGTAATAAATCTTCTGTTATGCAAAGTCCACGATTATAGCATATAGGTGATAAAATAGAAACATTATATTCCTGTATTATAAAAGTATTCCTTCCATCTTAGACCCTTCTCATAACGATGTCAGAATCCGAAATATTCCGATGCAAATTGTTCAGCCGTGTGGACAGAGTAAAAGTTGGAAGAATACCTCGCCTCTTCAGACCACGCTCTAAGCATTCCTTTTTAAACTGGCACTAAAAAGCGAAATGTCTGGAACGTGACCCAAGGAAACTGGATGTTCTTACTGCAGCTCATACCCCGAACCACAGGATTGGACAACTTGCGTCAGAATATGTCCGATTTCAACTTCGTTCTGGCGAGGTCCCTGGAACTTGAGCCATGTAGTATTTCTTTGATGACCGGCATAATTAAACTGATGAATGTTTTGGTTTGTGTACAGTATTTATTCATTATGTTTTTAGTTTCTGTTGTTTGGAGCTAAAGCGTATGTTTTATCCATACTCTGTTTACTTTCACTAGGCGTACAACTACCATCTATCCCTATTGAATGCTGGGTTGATTTTTTATGTTGTCATTCAGTCATTATTTACCCATTACCTGCACTGCGACCAGGTGCTTGGCTACTCGTTTCCGACACTTAAAGCGAGAGTAATCAACCTCACTCTTTCTTCACTCCTCGGACGAAAACCCTTTCGGATCCCATTCAGCTGAGTTCCATATCCTACTAGACCATCAAGCATCATTCGGTCATATGAATACCACCCAAATTTCCTAGATTACAAGAAACTATTTGGGTTGGTATTCAGTGTAGAGTCACCTGAAGGAAGCACTACACTGCGTGAGTGGATAGTAGGCGCCCCCACCTGCGAGCTGTTACAATAGATTAATTCTAGAATATGGCGCTAATCACGAAAAAGCAATGTGAAAATTATGTAGAGCGGCAGCATAGTTTAATTCTGCCATTGAGGTAAGGGTTATAGGCTGCATAAAGACGGAAATCTCTCCCTATTTCAACGGGGGAATTAAAGTAACTGTCTTAAGTCTTTGGAAGGATTCAACACCCTCCTACCTTATTCCATCTCTGCATAGCTAAGAATATCTCTAGAAATAATAACAGTGTTTCATTTCCACTTCATATTTCTTGGCGAACATGTGCATTATACAGACTATGTGTACTTGCCATATCTAAGTGGTGGAGTAGCTGGATATTACACCACATCTTGCACTGCCACTCCATTTTCACAGCTCACCAATTCTGGGGCGTAGGCAGAAGGCACCATCCACTCTACAGCCACCGTGAAAACCATACCACCTCAGAGATAAAAATTCCTTTCTGTTTTTGCCATTTCCAGATGATTTGCCTCAGCTTAACAGACTTTAGGTGTGAAGGGACGAGATATGGTTTATATAATCCTCTTCCTAACTTGGGGACTCCTCTAGGATAAACAAAAGCTGCCAAACAGTAGTGGTGACAAATATAGCGAACTGGGGCGAAATGGGTTCACCTGACTCTGCCCCTTGTGACTTGTGGTTCTTCGCAGGGTTCAAAATGTGGCTCAGGGTTCAGCGATATGCAACTGTATGCGAGATTAAAGAGGATGCGACGCCAGGACACAGATCCATACTGAGGGACGGACCGCTGGGACAAGTGTGCGTGTGTGTGAGTGGTAGAGAGAGAGAGAGAGAGAGAGAGAGAGAGAGAGAGTGTGTGTGTGTGTGTGTGTGTGTGTGTGTGTGTGTGTGTGTGTGTGTGTGTGTGATACTCTATTTCGGTATTACAAAGCTAGACAAAGAGCAATAGAGTGTACTGTAAAATAAATCGCTTATAAGAAAAGCTTTATGCCACCTACGTCTACGATAATATAAGAAAAAAAGGTGTTAGGCAGCCTCCCATGCCACCCACAGTGTGTCCCTATCTCCCCTGTGAGCACTGTGGGGAGGCAGGCACCCACTGCGGCAGTACACCCAGCCTAAAATATTCACAAGCCACACGTCCTCTGAGGTTGACAGAGGGTGAAAGTTTTAGTCTGGCCCACAATACAACGCTCGAGAGGACCAGGGGACGCATTCACAGATGCCTCTAACCAGTTCCTACGACAAAGAAACCTCCACAACTATTACCTACCTTCAAAAGTTAGTGTCTTACTTATATTTTGTCACGGTGATTGAGCTGAGAGGTATATGCGGGAGGGGGAGTGAGTTGGGGGGAAAGGCAGTCAAATGGTGGGTGACAGCGGCTTGGAGGCTTTTTGTCTGCGGCCACCCTTTGCGGGATTAGGGCGTCGGGCTACAATTGGATAGATAGATAGATATTAATTCTGGTTTGGCTGTGAAATGTGTGCTAGATGTGTAAGTGAGGACAAATACAGTGAATAATATGCACTGCTTAATAAGACAACAGTGTAAATTCCTCCCCAGACAGCCACACAAAAGTGATTAAACACTGACACTCATTTACATTCTAAAACACTGAGGGGTGCAGTGGTGTAGGTGGTTCAGTCCTGTCTGTGGTCGTATATATTGACTCTCCTAAGCTTAATTTGTGCTTCAGATTGCTGGCATGTGTTTTTATCCTCACTCATTCAGCTGCTAATCACGTAAAAAGTCAAAGTGGACATTAAAGTGAAATAATACAAAAACTAAATGACACCACATAAAACAGCTATTTTGTGGGACTTATTCATCCTGCAGGACTGTGGTGGTTCGGTGGTTAGCGTACTTTTTTCATGATTTGTGCTCCCCAAATCTAGGGTTCAAGCCCACATCATGACTTACACTTAAACTCGGTGTTGGTACTGCCCTTTCACAATAATTGCATATGTTCGCGGTTTTAATTTTCTATCTATCCATCTATTGCCAGACGCCTTAATCCCATAAGGGGTGGCCACACACAAATCGCCTCCATATCGCCCTGTCCCCCGCCATTTCATTGCCATGCTTCCAGCTCACACACCCCCTCTCTCATATACCTCTCCATTCCATCCCTCCATCTCATCCTTGGCTTCCCCCTCCCTCTCCCCCCTCCTCCTCATTCACATACACTCTCCTCGTCAGTCTCTCAATTCCATCCTCTACATATGGCCAAACCACCTCAATTTTAATTTTACTGATGACATATACAGACTCTTGGTACACATGAAGTTTGCAATACAGCACTTCCATTTTCAAAAGAACCACGTTTCCTATCCTCCTTCCTCCTCAATACTTGGCCAGCATGGGCAAGACTATCACTCTCCCTCTAAAGATATGGTCTAGTCCTGCACTGAACCTAAAAAGGGTACAGGAACAGATACATGGGTAGATATAGAAGGGTACAAGATCAGGAACAAAGGTAGATGTAGAGTATCCTGTAATTTGGTAAGGATTCATTCTAAATAAGACCTCTGATGAAGCGCAGACTCACTCCAGGCCCCACTCGCCCTGCCATTACCCTCGGGACACACAGAGGATGCTGCCTTAAAAATGAACCGGAGCATTTTTTGAGGGTGCTCTGTCCGCGTCCTGCATATAATGTTTGTGGCCAAGTTGTTGTTGTTGCAGCCAGACTTTACATAATACAAAAAACCTGCCCGTGAAAGAAAAAATGATATGAGCTGTGTTTTTTTGGTGTGTGTGTGTGTGTGTGTGTGTGTGTGTGTGTGTGTGTGTGTGTGTGTGTGTGTGTGTGTGTGTGTGTGTGTGTGTGTGTGCACTACCCCACCATATTTACATACTTAACTGACACAACACTACCACAGCGTAAATATGAACTCGAGGTTGCCTGAAATTCGCTGAGCCTCGCTTTTCAGAAAGGAATGAGTCTTCTTGGTTACTATAATCTTTTTTTTTTTTTTACATAGTGGAAATTGGCAGCTCCTACAGTTGCATAAAATTCTATGTACCTTTGTTATGAAGCTCGGATGCGTATCCTTGGTTACTATTTGAAGTTTGTTTTTACTTGGCAGAACTAAGCTCCCTCAGTAAATATTCGTGGTTGTATAAAATTCGACTTGACTTAGATATGAAGTAGAGTCTCCTTGGTTACCAGTCAGATCGGCCCTCCAGTCTGACAACACTTGGTCCTAATGCGAGCTGAAAGAAACTGGGGATCTTAGTGAGGGAAACAAAGAAATAATGAAACGGAAAAAGAAGAGCAACCTATTCACATTCATCAGCACTACATTTTCTTACAGGGTGTTGCAGGAATCATAGCAGTTAATTAGGGACACACATACACACACACACACACACACACACACCTCGAAAACGGTCAGGAGTCGTGCCAGCATAACCACGAGCCAATATAACCATCATCCGGCATTACTCGGCCCTGTATCACAACAAACTTTCATAACTAAACTACTGTATCATATTATGATCACTAAAAATCTACGGTAGGCAGCAAATATAAATTAACCCCATTCGTTATCGTAGTGAATGTTTAATTTCTTGAATCCGATGACATAATTTTCCAAAGATAAAGGCGATGTGGCAAAGTAAGAGTGAGTTTTCAGTTTGTCTGTTCTTTTGTGTTCCAGAAGCCGCTGTCATTGGTCGATTTTGATGACAGGTTTCAAAAGAATCCTCTCAGACTGGCAATGCGCCCTTGTCTTAGTGGTCGACAGACTCAGATCAAACCAAAAGTCACAGGGAAATACAAAAAGAAAGAAAAGAGAAAAAAACTAAGGCAATCAGAAGGAAAACTCGGTGACGTCATAAGCGTCAGTGCCTGCCGGCCAATCAGCAATCGACATTTATTCCTACCCGCCTCAACCGCCCTGCGCACCAGAAAATTTGAATATTTTACCAGACAGACAAGGGTGGAGACTGTGTGGCGGGCTAAGAGAGAGAGAGAGAGAGAGAGAGAGAGAGAGAGAGGTTTAACTTGTACCTTAATAACAAAATAAAAGATCGCATAATCTAACATAGCGCTTGCAAAACCTGAAATCAATGCCAAATAAGTATTCGAAATTCGCTGTACACGTCAAGGATCATACAGAACTTCGTCTAAGGGATCCTACAGGGGCAACACACAGCTATACTCCTTTTTCCTCTAACATGGCCTAAAATTGCCGTCTTTCCACCTTCAGTGCTGAGATGCAGCATCATATTAACCCTCGAATATGGTGCAAGTCACGAAGCAATGTAAATGATATAAGCAACGGCACTGTTTTCTTTCTGCCACTGAGCTACGTGAAAGAAGCTGCAGAGTGACGAAAACCTAGGCCATGTTAGAGTAAAAACCACATAGTATTTAATCTATTCTTGCAAATTCCGGATGATTTTATACAACTTAGGAATGGTTAAAGAATTCCATGCCTAACCCTTCCAGTCCTAGAGTCTCAATGCTGAATAAAATCGTCAGGAGATAAGAATGAAATAAATACATCACTAGGTTGAATTTAATATCCTCTCACTCTCCCGGCTTTTGCGTTATCGCCCACTTCAGTCCAATGACGTACTTTTTCCTTGATCTTGCTTTCCTAAGATTTACCCAGCTGTTGAAACACATCTTCAAACCTGAGGAACTAGATGCTGTTTGTCCCAGAACAACGAATTTTTTGCGAGACAGTTTCTCTGATCTGAATAAAATTGTGTAAAGACAGCCGGTATATATCGTAGGAAAGAATGGGTTAAAATTATCAAGATGTAGGTAAACGTCTACATTTGATTGACATTTATGAGATGATCTGATTATTAAAGAGGAACGCCGTTATGTGGTAGCATTGATATAACCAACTCCACTGTCCTGTTATACAAACGTCCCTCCGTAAGTTCCCTATCTCCTGAAAAGATGACGGTGGATTGCAAGAGAGGAGCATCCAAAGCCAGCAGCCCACTAGGTTTACATCTCATTTGAGGATGATACTACCAGTTTAATTAGTGTTATTATGTTATCTAAATACTTATACAATATATCAGCATATATTTTAACTAATCGTGTTCTGCTTTTACTCCTGTTGTAACCACCACCACCACCACAGCAACAACAATAACGACAAACTTTAATTAAACTGCATTCTACACATTATACTGCAGTCAGTTGTGGCATAGAGAAGCCAGACAGTTTTAGGAGTTTCTGTAAAATAACTGAAAGGTTGCCTATTTCTTCCTTCACTCAGTTTTAATCTCTTCAGTACATTTACGTATTTCCTATTTTGTTCAGACTTCCACCAGTCGATCCTATTCAACTTTGGAATGACCTTTAGCTGTGATAATATTAACGAAGACTATAATCAACTTCCTAGAGTTTGATCAGTCTCCCTTAAGAGGAAAATCGACTAAGTGTTGCAAGAATAAACTAAAGAAAACGGCATTGTATTGAAGGGTTAACTGTATGAATGGTAGTGTTAAAAATGTAAATAAAACATGAGGTATGGTACGTCTTCCCAGGGAGGATGTAGTGGTGAAATAGCAATAATCTCTCTCTCTCTCTCTCTCTCTCTCTCTCTCTCTCTCTCTCTCTCTCTCTCTCTCTCACCCTAACATCATGGCATTATCAATCAGGGGAGAATAGAGGTCAAGTGGTTGAAGAAGCTGTCTGCTACCTGAAAGGACGCGAAATCAGTTCCATACTAAGGGAAGGACGGTTGTGCAAGTTAAATTTCTCAAGAACAGACTTTACGGATCTCCCACAAACCCCGTCGACGTGTAATAATTTTTTTTTTCGTCAATACCGTCACATTCGCCCTGATTAATACAGCCACAGCATGTATTCAATATGGACGGTGGGTATTGGCGTTGATTTGGTAACGTATGAAATTTATTTGTTGCACTTATGTGGGCTGCTACGCCTCGGGGAACACTTTCTGAATTCCATACCCAGAGTTGGACACATATTGAAAAGTAGTCAATTTCCAGAAGCCTGTGCATAGGACATCAATCTGCATCACGGCTCAAGTGTGTGTGTGTGTGTGTGTGTGTGTGTGTGTGTGTCTCCATCTGTGTGTGTGTGTGTGTGTGTGTGTGTGTGTGTGTGTGTGTGTCTCCGTGTGTGTGTGTGTGTGTATGTGTGTCATAATAGTGCCCCAGTTCGTGGAAATTCACCGAAAAAAGATTGAAAAGCACTGAATTAAACCCACATTTCACCTTTTCCCCCCACTCTCCTAAACCACTGCTTACTGTGGCACGCTCATTCATTCTCTCAACCTCAGTCACTCTCATATTCACAGCACACGTTCTCCCTGTCACTCTCCCCTTCTCACTCTCTCAGGCGTATCCCTTCCTAACACTCAGTCACAGCCATATAGTGTCATTCAGTTTATCAAGCTGCAACTTACTCTTTCGCGCTCACTTGCTCACAGTTACCTTTATGCTGTCAATCATTCTCATCCTTTGTAATCCACTCAGTTTATTTCTCTCTCTCTCCCTTACATCTTGTCCAATGAGACACAATTTGTGAATCTAACTCATTCAATCTCTCCGACTTACCCACTCCTCTCACACACTCACTCTAATCCACTCTCTCTATTTTTCTTATATCACTTTCACTCAATCTCACTTGCTTACTGTCTCACTCTCTTACATCCAAAGGCAATCTGCGTCTAAAGATAAGCGTCCCCAAGCTGTGATTAACACTTTCGCCTTCTATAACCGTATTAATTAGTTTTACCCCGTCGGCCACGAGTTCATTACCTTAACCTGCTGCAAATTAGCAGGCAGAGAGCTTGATACCACCTAAATTAACCTATCGAGTGCTGGAAGTTCCCTTAGTCAATTAGAATGGCGTGGATTTGGCCTAATTTTCACGTCCAAGATCATCCATGGAAGCGATAGTTTTTACTCACCGTGCACCCACCATCGCTAAGTCAGGATGCTTAGGTAGTCTTCAAGTCTGCAGTTATACGGCTTTTTTACGTTAACGTGACTTAGACATCTCTCCAGCTTGAATGCACGTATGTAACAGAAGATCAACCATAGAATATCATGCCCCTCACACAAAAGGGCTATGGAAAGGGTATATATAGGGTTGTACCACTGCCTATCCCTGCCTCTGAGATTCGTGAAATAAGCTGCGAAGGAGCCATAATCAAGGCCAGGTTAATGTGAAAAGCATTTAATACATAATGTTGGCTTCACAATTTGCACATTTTCCCTAATGCACAGTTTCAAGATATTCCATCTCTTATTTAGCGCTTAACAATCGCAGTCGCTTTTGTTTTATATTCTTCCTTCAGACAGATGATTATGGCCACCCGAGTAAATCCCTTTGCATTTAAATCCCTGCCATATGATGACTTTTCTGTTTCTTTCTATCAACAGATATTTCCTGAACTTTGGAAGGATCTGTAGCAGTGAAAGCGTTAGTTAGGACCATGTAAAACCCTCCCATTGCGTTAAGTCTCACGTACGTTTAATCAAATCATCTGGAAATTGTAAAGATAATCAATAAGAAAATCCGCATCATAATAAAGGAGTTACGTGTTAAAACCAAGTTGTACAACCATTTGACTGAAGTCGTGAAATGAAGTTTATCGTGTTCTTTTAAGCACCAGACAATTTTGCTTAGATAAGAGAAGCCTCTGACAGCGTAAGGGCTAAGTAGGGGTTAGGGGGAAAAGCTGTAAGGAGTAAGATCCAAAGGTAACTCAATGGCCACAAACTGCATTGCGTCGGAAGGGTCCTGAGGGAAGTGGGTGGGCCTAAAACCTTTAATATTAATAAGCTTGGCCCAATGTTATGTAAACGTATGCAACGAAAGGTGGCCCGATTAATGAGATACATGGACCACTCTCAGTTATGCGGTGGGAGTGAAGGGAGGACTGAAGGGGAAGGGAGTTATACCCTTTAAAATCAATGGGTTTGGCCTTTACCATAGGCCTGTCGTGTGGCCTGGGTGTTAACACAAAGCATACACAAGCCGCCATGTGCGGCGGAGGTGAAATGCCAGAGGAAGGGGAACACACGCCATATAACCAAGCGTCAGTGAGCCTCGTTAGCAATGGTTTGAAGTGTGAAATACAGAACTGCCCGTTGCTTTTTTACTCAGCCTGTTTTATTATGGCAATGCATAATAACACCACAAAAGGTATAAATTCTTGTTAAATTTATAATGCAGTCAGAAGAGAAATTATAACAACAAGAATTAGTACACAGTATAAATCTAAGATGCATCTAGTAGAGCCTGGCATGCATCATCTTAAGATCTGTGGTGTGTACATAACTACTATTTTGATAATTTCTTCACCGTCCACGTTTCAGATTTAAAAAAAAAATGTAACATTTTGTGGGGTTTGCTGTGCAGTTTAGAAGAACCATAGGCATATCTAAACAACGTACAACAAGAAGCAGTGCTAAGACACAGCAAACTCGCCCCCGGCAGTCATTTTAGTGTTGACATATAAACACATCAGGATATCTAGTCAGAGATGTCGCATATCAAATTTGGAGTAAATCGGGTGAAAACTGACGATTTTATGCTCACTTGAAATTAGGCCCGACCCACGTGACATTGACCTCCCTACCGCTAACTGGTGTAATGAAGCATGTTATAGGATGCAGATTTCAAAGATGCACATTAGGTTTTGGTTTCATGTCGATATGACGAATCTGAAAGGAGTTATGGCGATAACACACACACACACACACACACACACACACACACACACACACACACACACACACACACACACACACACACATTTTTGGGGGCCTACAGCCTGGGTCTTGGCCCAGTTTGGCCCGAAATCTAATCAGGTGATCAGGTCATAGCCTCTCATCCCTGTAATTTTAGTCAAATTCGCACCAGTAGTTTTCGCGTAAAATTGTTAACAGACAGACAAAAAAATAGACAAACCGAGTGAAAACATTACCTGTCCCAGAGCCCCTCCGGGGCGGGGTCAGGTAATAATGTAGTTTAGACTCTCCAAGCATTTGTTTACAAGGCTCTCCTTGTGGCTAGAACACGAGTGTGTGCACTTCATCACTATACTCGCAGTTGTGTATGTCTCGTAAGTTATGAACGACAGTTACGCGAATGGGAACTAATATTCAAGAGCATACACTATTATTCTGCAGGCTTGTGATTTCAAAGGGTTATTTATTAACTCGTGGGTGCGGGAGACTGTATCTACTCTACCAGTATAAGCAGGTAGGTTACAATCTGGGGTGGTTAGCCAGTCCATGTTAAGCGGGTTTTCTAATAAAAACGAGTCCCGATTAGCGGGTTTTACTGTACAGTATGTGGAAATAAATCACTTTCTGTACATGCATGTGGTTCATAGATATGCTGGAGTCATGGAAGAGAGTATTCACATTTTCATGAGATGTGAAAACACGAAAATGCTCGGGATGCTTCGTGCTATCCTTGCGGATGACAGTTATCTCTCTCTCTCTCTCTCTCTCTCTCTCTCTCTCTCTCTCTCTCTCCGTTCTTCCGATGATATTCGGGTCATGTTTTGAACTCAATTTGCATTGCTATCCATCCCATTATGGCGGGTTCGCGTCACCCGTCTAGGTAAACCCTCACGCTTTCTCTCTACCATATCCCTAATGCAAGGGTTAATTGGTACTCTCTGATTTTCGTACTCATTCTGTCTTTTCTGCTGCGTATGATGTCCAGTGTATTAACGCATTGTCCAGGCATCTCGAAGTGAACAGATCTTTGAAATCTCTTCGATGAGTTTTCTATTAAAGGCAATTTTTTTTATGCTCTTCGCCCTGTGTTCTGTTTTTTGGATGAAAGTGACATTTATTAAAACACACGAAGGACGTAAGTATATACGAATAAGTTATGTATAAAAATTAGATAGAATATGTACTTGTAGAGAAAAGATGCTGAGGAGTATTACTGATAGACAGCTGAGGTTTGGCGATTTGGAAGTTTATTTGATCAAAGAAATGTGTTTGCAGTATCCATGTCGTAGCTGAGAAGGGCATAGAAGAAATTTAATGACAGGAGGATTCAGAGTGATAAAATAATAGAGGAGAAGCTGAGAAACAGTTCAGTGGCAGATGAATAAGAACGAAAATTAGTAGAGGAGCAAGGGTCAGCGTTAAATGGAAACAAAAGGACTAAACAAATTTGTGAAACAAGTAGTGTTTATTTAGGTCAAGCCTGAAGCTATGGGTGGTGCTCTGAGGGTCTAGTAAGAAAGACAGGCTTACTGGGTTGAGGAACTGAGAGAATGGTGGAAGTAAACAGGAAAAGACCGTGGGACTGGATTCAAGAAAGGAGTCTGGATGAAAGAAAGCTGGAATTATTAATACGTTAAGGAAGAAATGTATGAAGAGATTTACAGAGAGCAAAAAGAAAGAGATAACCGACCAGTTTGGAAGATATATTAAGCAAAGTATGTCACTACCATTATCATTTTCATCTCGATCTTTTTCAACCTACATCAAAGGTGAGGAAAGGTCCAGAGTGCAAACAAAAAACTTGTATTGGAAGAGCGAACAATATCTGTCCATTTGAACGTGTCACACTCACATTCACTCACCATTCAGTCCCCGGAATCCTGACTTCACAAGCAAAAACATCCCCACTCAGGCAGTCCACGTAATCTGTCATAGTAAATTGGACGATTCTTACATCACTGGAAAGATCAGGTGTGCAAGACCCTCCACGTACCCGGTGAATGGCAAGCGTCACCTTCCCAGCTCAGCCATATTGTGAGATGTGAGTCCTTAGATTTGCCATCAGGATTTCAGGTTGACCTTAAAGACTCCGTATTACTACTGGATGCTTTACTGGGAGCTTATATGTTACACCCATGGAGTGTAGTTGATCTCTAACTCTCAAACTCTGATTCCTTCCAGGGCACAGGTAGAGAGTTTCCTTTTGTAACTGTTGCCCAATTTCACCCCCACACTGTTTACAGATAGAACTGTCTCTTCAGAAGTATTTTCAAGAGGTCTGCTGGTCTCAGCCTGACTCAGGAAGTCCACAGATGCCTCAGCACAAAACATCCGGTTGCGTACTCATACATTTCTATCCCCGTCTGGGTGAAGCAGACATCTCCTGATATTCTTTTTTACTGATACAGAGATTAAAAGAGGACAATTTAAATTGTAAAACAACATTGATATTGAATGATAAGAAAATTACATGAAAATATATTATACTACTGATAAGAGTATACTAGTTAACAGGGAAAATATCTAACTTAATGTACAGTACATACATAAGAGAATGATATCATGTTGATATATGTTACAGCGGTGAATAATAAAACTACATAACAGGTGGTTATACAGGAATCACAATGGCATCGCGAGAGAATAAGGTTTCGTCATAACTAAATACTGTTCACATAATTAGCTGGATGTCCACACGTCTTCACACAAATCAGCACTGTATAATAGAGGTGGGGTGGGCAATGTGGTTTGTCTATTCCATTATAGTGCCACTCATATTTCTCCGGCTTTAGCGTCAGGCTGCAATTTCTTCTCGTCGCTTTCACCTTTAACAAGTTTCACTAATTTCCTTGTTTCATGTTGTAACCCAGTGTCGTGGAGTCATTTTTCCAAACATTTAACAGCTATAGACAATAATTACTATGAATACAAACAAAAATCCTACTATAGTGAACGCAATAAAAGAATATGCATGTAAAATGAGGGCTAAAAAAAAAAAAAAAATGATGAAGTAAGCCAGCGACGTGACATTGTCAAAATGTCGGAAATCGCGACAGACGAAAATATGCGAAAAGAATTTTTTCGACTTTTTTGTCAGAATTTCATTATGGGCTCAATAACGATATGAAAACAATGATAATGGTATTTATTTGCAAACATTTTATGATGGAAAAGCTATTGGTTAATCCCTCAAATTTTTGTGGGCAAGCACTGGTGTATATAACTGTGACAAGCGTCCAAAGGGTAGCTCAGTTATATATCACTGTATGTCGGTATCATAAAACGTTTAGTTGTGCTAGCAGCAGTCTAGTTTTGCTGGGCTGTTGTAATGTACACGTTTTCATCGAGTAATATGTTTTTCTAGTGTCCAAAGTATGTAATTAGACTTTAACAGAAAATCAGATTTGTTTCAAAGAAGCAAGAGTAATGGGAGTTCACATAATTTAAACAGGCGATTTATAAATCGCCCCTCCCTCGTAAGGAAATTAGACCGAAGCGGTCTGACATAATTTCCTTCAGCCTGTGATACTTTTACATCGTATCAGTAATGAACAACTAAGAATGGTCATCATATAAGCCTTGTATGATTATTAACTGTCATACGAAAGAACGATACAGAATGATACCCATGATAGTACAAAAATAATGAGTTGCAAATGTAAATTGTTTATGCACCCCACAGTATCATTAAGCTTACTAACTTAGAGGTACTGCATTATTTATGAAGTCATTTTTTTTTTATTCACTCGTGTTAAAGTGAAATTTCGTTAGGTATACATTGGATTGTACTGTCATAATTATTGCAGCGAGAGACTTATCTTTTTCTCTAGAGGCTGTCTTTATCCTCCACATCTAAATCCCAGGTAGGTTAGAAACGCGTGCTGATTGGCTGTGATCACCGTGTTCGAATGCGTGCTTCAGCCTGAGACTAAGTCCCACATTACTCAGTTTCAGATTATCTGCGACATAATCCAGCGACTCTGATATGGCCGAACCCTTGGCTATGATACAGAACTGAATAAACCAGTCAGTGGTATGAACCAGCCTCAAACCCGAAGTTTAAACCGTCGTCGTGAATTAGGGCCCAAAAGTCTCGCACAACGACCGCCTACTACGACCCGTGAGCACTTAGTTCTGCACTCCAGTTAGACCTTTTATAAAATACTAGCAGGGGTACCCGGCGTTGCCCAGGCCAAAAAAACGAACACTCCACCGATGACCTCAGATGACCCAGATCTGAATTTTGATCCCTTTAAAACCATCCTTGGGTATCCCTGATTCAGAATATATATGGGTCTGGGGATCTCTGGCCTTTGGTTTGGGTGTGACTGAAGGACAAATAAACAAACAAACAAACAACACGACTCTTTTATATATGTAGATGTGCCGCCGAATCCAACCATAATCTGATGCTAGACTCCATGCTTAGTACACAGAGGATAAAGAAAAATAATAAATAAATAAATAGAATAAATCATTTTTACTGCCTACCGTATACAAAGATGACCTGCCATTCTAAAATTTCGCATGTGGGTGTTAAAGTCCAAGATCACATCGTTGCTGAATGAAAAAATAAATAAATAAGTAAATAAATAAAATCCTGGCCAAGTATTTTGTAAGCAGCGCCAATTCCCACATTCCGATCTTCACGACGGAAGACTGGCTCGTAAAGCCAGATGGCAAGCGCCACCGTCCCTTCTCAGTCATATGGGCTGGACGTAAAATTTAAATTATGAATCTGATTTAGAAAGCTTTTTTTTTTTTTTTAAATCATGGGAAGATATGTGGTATATATTGTAAAAATTAAGATTATTAAGCTTATAAAAATATCAGTAAATGGAGGAGGAGATGGGAGTCATGGGACAGAGTGCTCGTGGTGAATAGGAATAATACAGTACAAGCCGAGTGGTGATCGACATGACTGGATTTGTTGGAGTACAAAGAAGGATTCTGGCGTCAAGGAATGTGGCGATGGCACAAATGAAGAATGGTGTGCAGACGCTGAAGCAGCAGGTGTTGATGAGGTAGGTATATGCAAATAATAGATTGTAGTGGAAAGATTGGAAAGAAATGTTTGACTGAAATATACCAGAAAGCCTGGATGAATGGATCTTTGTCGGTGGAGAGAAGGCAGGCTGTGGCTGTGACTGCCTCTTTGTACAGAGGTAATGACGGCAGATGTTAGTACAAAGAAATAAAATTGTGGAACAAGTTCGAGTTCCGTAAATTCGGAGATACGTAAAAACTAATTTCAAAGATAAACATAGGCATCGCTACACTGTTGCAACCCTCCATCTGACCAAGCACATACCCCCCCCCCACCTCCCTGCACACCTAACCAAGCGCATAACGGCCCTCAACCTCCCCCCCTCCACCCCCCGGCATAACAGAAGGACAGCAGATCGCACTGAAATCAGATTTTTTTTTTTGCTTTTCCATTATTATTAAAAAACTACTTATGAGCATTCTACTTATCAAAACACAGCACTTCACTGTAAGACTCATAACTATGTGGAATTCCATGACTCTATAGCGAAAACTTTCTGAGTTCTGGCTACAGACTCCTTGTGCAGGTCACATTGAAATCTAGATTTTTTTTTTTTTTTTTTTAACCAAAAACTACTGAAGATACAGCATTCTACCTATCAAAATGCACTAGTTCAGTGTAAAACATAACAAGACATAACTATGTGAAATTTCATGACTATAGTTAATACTCTCTGAGATTTGCTCATGAAACGAAATCTCTAAGCCACTTATTCTTGTTGATCCCAGTGATAACTAGAGGAGCACTCAGTGGAGCGCATCTCTCCGACAAGGGCAACGTAATTTTCAAACCAGTCTTCATAATGGGTTAGGTTTTCTCATCACTGATTAGGTTTCTCAAAAAGTGTTTTCCGGATCCAGAATCTGTAATACAATCTGGATCAGTCCCAAAAGTTAGTCGATTGTTCCTCAGGACATGGGCTATCTACCCACCAAATTTGGTCCAAATCTCTCTTTTAGTTTTTGAGTAATCCTGCTGATAGACAAACAAACTAACAAACAAACAGGGGTGAAAATGTACTCTCCTTGTCGGAGAGAACAAAATCCTCCTCTGACTTATTCTGATGGAGGGTAAAAATGGCTGTACACTTTAATTAACCTTGGTCTAATATTGCCATCTTTCCATCTTTAATGCTCAGTTGTAACAATAGATTATTGTTTAGGTTGTTGCAATTCCAGGCTAATATAGACGCAAACGCAATGGACTGCAGAAAATTGGCAGAAAGTATGTGCTGACAGTATTGTGCACGAGGCCAAAATGTGTATTGTGATGTGCGGGGCTGCATTCCAGTGTGGGCATGGTAGATTGTTTGCGAACTGTATTCTGAGTTGGATTTGTATTAGGGAAGGATGATGGCAGCATTGTAGTCAAATTAGGCGTGCTCTTGTCTCTCTAGGTAGAATAGTCTCTCTAAGGGTGGATGTTTGTTGGTGGTTATGTTATTTAGTTGAAAGTTCTGGATGACAGTGGTGGTTATGTGTCTGTATATGTGTTTGTAAAGTGTAGCGTTGCGTGCAGGAGGAGGGATGTTGCTAGACTCCTGGTGTGTTATTGGATGAATGTTAGGCTTTGTTTCTTTGTGGAGGTAGGTGATACAATAGAAGGATAAAAGGGTGGGACGAGTCTTGCGCTGTAAGTGTTGAAGTGTGCCCCTCATATTAACATGATCCTTGACAGAATTTATTGTTTTTTCTCGATGTTAGTGATCTTTGTGTTGATTTAGGTTGGGGCCCAAACTGGGTTAGCGTAATTCACTGCTGTGCCAGTGACATTTTTTGAAAACAGGTTATAGGGATTCTTTCTGTTGTAATTCACCGGGTCGGTCAGGATCACATGATGGTCGTGATCGTCAGCTTTTACCCTCCCGGAAGGGAGCTGAGAGTTCATATAGTCCGATCTAAGGGCAAGGCTGTGACCTTCACACACACACACACCCGTCCCCTTGCTCAAGGGGAACAGTAACCACCCACTACGTCAGTGAAACTTTTCGCAACCTGAGCGAGGCGCGAACTCCCGTCCACCAGTTGGCAAGCGAGAACATTACCACTGCACCAGCGAGCGGTATGTGTCTTACTGTGGGTGTTTTCCGGGCATCGAGTTTCCGAGATGTCTTTGCAATAGTATTAATATTACTTGTATACTAAGAAAAGGTAATATGTGTCAGAAGAAAGTCCTATAACCTGGGGGTGTCTCTCCAATGAGAATATTTGGCTAGGATGAAAACTCGGGGGGTTGTTTAAGATTCATTTTTGTCTGCGTATGAATGGGTATTGGTTGATTTGGTTGGTATGGCGGTTACTCTTTTTTGTCTAAAGCCTGTTTTCTGGTGAATATATGTACAGTTGGCGTTGCTGGTTGAGTTGTGGAGTGTTGTAAACATATTATCAAGTTATGGCCACGGGACAGCACTGTTAACAATAAAATATGATGCTCGTCACAGTCACAAAGAAATGGATAAAATGTTCACTCAACTGCAGTAATTGGTATCCTTTCCAGGAAGCCAAAGCCGCTTGCAATTTAATCCGGGCGGGTGATCAAAAATAACAGACGAACATGGTTTATTTCACAGCTTTCCGACTACAATTTCCTACCAGCACCACTACGAGTAGATGGCTCGGTCGAACACACACCATATTCTGGAATTGTGGAGTTCAGTTTGGTACCTATAATCATTCTTTAACGATGTCTAAGTTTCTATAGTTACATGCTTTTCCATAGGTTTATAGGAAAAATAGATAAAATTATTACAAACAGTAAATAACAAGATATAGGCTATCCTTCTGCTGATGGGCAGTCTGCTCATACCGAAATTATAACCAAATAATATGGAATATATATATATATATATATATATATATATATATATATATATATATATATATATATATATATATATATATATTCTATTATCCTCCTTTAAAGCCATCATTTCTCCCTCAGTTTCTAACCAGCAGAGAAGTTATCATCAAGACTGGCAGGTAAACAGTCCAATTAACCATTCCCCCTTTCCCACTTTCCAGGTCAACATGTTCGTCATAAAACAGTCGTGGTTGGCGTTGTTCCTTTGTGCGAGACTGGATTAATTTACCCTTGATTGTTGACGAATGGTCTATGTATTAACTGCCCACTCACTGAGAGTTAAACACTAATCGTTAAGCACTTATTGTTTGGCTTTGTTTAAGGAAATTCGAGAAATGAGGGGTTAGAAAACACACACACACACACACACACACACACACACACACACACACACACACACACACACTTGTTTACCACTGGAGGATATCGTCCATTATATATATATATATATATATATATATATATATATATATATATATATATATATATATATATATATATATATATATATATATATATATATATATATATATATATATATATATATATATATTTTTATCTATCTAACGCTGGGGAGGTTTATTCGCGCATAGAAATGTATCGGAGAAAGTTAATGATTATCAAGATATATGTAGTTGCTTCAGAGACAGTCGGTGTGGATAACCATGTGCGAATATATCTGTGTATCTATATATCTCTGTCTATCTATCTGTCTGTCTGTCTATCTATTTACCAATCAATCCACATTAAACTATTTTTTTGATGAATTCCTTATTGTTTGGTTATAAAATCCGTGTGAGTTTGGTGGTAGGTGGTAGTGACCCTCATCCTCTCACTTGATGTAGTGCTGGTTACTTCCTTCACCTTTATCATTCTTTTTCTATGCCTGCGTTCCTCTCTTCCTATTTCTCCTATCTTTTCTGTCACTTTTTATTACTCTTCTTTCCCTTTCACGTGGCTTCACATTGAGTGACAAGCCTAATGGTTTGCTTTAAGACAGGAATCCATTTACAACGCTGGGTGGTAACCATATAACCAACACGTAGCCTACGTGTTCGTATCAACAAGTCGGTTAGCGGAAGGTTAGTGCCCATTCCCGTAAAAAAAATAACTCAGGGACAAACAGCCACTTCCTTCGGGACTGTGGCGTCTGGTTATAGATAGACAGAGTAAACAGCTAGTCATGAGAAGGATTTATCTTGATACTGATTGTGTGTAATCATTTTATATTTTCTACACATGGGAAAGCATGTGGCTGCAAAAGTGCACACATCATCATCATCATTCAGACCTCGTTTCGCATCCTAGGGCAGGTTGGGCCACGCTTCCATTCACTCATAATTCAAGCCCCTGGAAACCTGGCTCTATCGGATACACCAAAAACATTCACCACATTCTGTAGCTTCACTTAAACGTATCCGACAGAATCAGTCCGGAAGCTGTCACGTTAAAAAGGGGTGCCAAATCCCTGATCATAAACTTTTCACAATATTCATCCAGCCAGCTCAATCTCTTGTCAGTTCCCTAGCACACACATTTGAAGAAAGATTATGGATCCCAAATTCAGCTTAACGCCACAATATGGTGTGTGTTCGATACAGCCATCTATTAGTGTTGGAAGGAAACTGTAGCCGGGTACCTCTGAAATAAACCATGTTCGTCTGATACTTTCCTCCACACGCCGACTCTAACAGCAAGTACACTACCTTTGGCTTCATGAGGGTATACCATTATTGCCTCAGAGTGCACAGTCGTAGCACCGTAATACCCCGCCACTGAGCTTAATAAGTCGCAAAATGATGAAAACCTGGGTGAAGAGAAAAGTGAGCACTCAGTCTTTACGAGAATATGGCCCAGCGTCCCCCAGCCTCCTTCATACCATCCTCATCACCAGCATCATCTTACGTACAGATGAGTTTGGGCAGGATCCAGAAACGAAGGAAGAAAAATAAAACACGCCTTTAAAGCAATATTTCGTATTTCCCCGTCTTCTCAAGGCCCTTTAGCGTGACATCCCAAAGTGTGTCTCCATGCCACATGCACCTAATTATTACCATCTACGAAAGCACCCCGACACACCATCTCCCATCCGTCTGCAAACCTTCTAAATATTTCCCTTCACTTCACAGGAACTAATAGTTTAAAAGTATAAGTAATAAATATAAAATGTCTCAAGTTAATCCACCAGCTGCCGCCGCCCCCGCACCAGCCGTGGCCCCAGCACCAGCCAGAGCCCCCCCACCACCCGCAGTCCCCGCAGTCCCCCTCCAGCCCGCTGAGCCCCCTTATCCCGGCCTCTTCTCTGGCCCTCAGGACGCCGGCGGGGGTGGGAACACCTGGATGAAGGTGGGGTTGTCCTGCTGCTACTGCTGCTGCTACATCTCCTGCTGTGTGCTATCGTCTGCCTTGTACCCCCTGACGCAGGGGTACATCCCGGAATGGGTAATGCATATTTTCGTTAGGGAGCAGCAGCGTTGAGAATAGGGAGGTTCTGAGGATGGAAAGGTTTGAGGGTAAAGGAACAGCCTCCTTCACTGACGTCTCATATTCGCACAGTCATATCCGACTATAACAGTACATACATCGCCACCAATCCTGTCCTCTTTTTTCCCACCAAAGAAAGCAGCGGAATAGGAATTACGCAAGGGGAAAAAAAGCATAAAAGAGAATTAGCAACAATATGCCTGTGGACTTAGAGCGGTGGCGTCTTTGTCGTGGGTCCATCCCCCAGAGGCTGTCGAGGAGGAGGAGGACAACATAACACACACAACAACACTGTTTTTTCCACACCCGGAAATAGCTCTTCGGCGGTCATTTCTCGAAGACTTCCTCTAGCCGGGGACACTGAGAGCAGTCCAGGACCCACCAACAAAAACATATACCCGGCATGCTCAAAACCCATCACTTCGAATCGACAGACAAGGGGCTCACTTTAGCTCAATTTCTGCAAGAACTGGACCCATTACACCTACACAACATTTGCTATTATTATTATCATTATTACTATTATTAATATTTTCATAATCATTATTTAGTCATCATCCAACCCTGTTCTGCCTGAAAAGCGTAGGGGCCCAAGGCTAGATTTAGAATGATAATAACTACTTTACTGCAGCAACACAAATTACTGGTATGTGACATGGTGTTTGCGGTGCGGGTGGTGAAAAAGAAGTCTTATGTACCCAGGAGGAAAATATGGAAGTTGAAAAACCAAACAATAAGAGATGCCTTATACAGAGACATGTGTACAGTAGACTGATGACTGAACAGGGAGCCGGTGACAGAAGTGTTAATGGACAATCTCTTGAAAGTTACAGAATCAGTGTGTGGATGGACAATGGGCCCTCCAAGACATAAGGTAACATGGTTGTGCGATGATGTAGACGCCGCGGCAGTTAAGGAGAAAAGAAGAGTTTTTCCGGGAATGGTATTGGGGTGGTGACAGACAGGAATGCTTGGCTGATAAGCGCCAGGCTAGAAAGGAGACATACAGGGCAAACTATGAACTTCAGAAACTTTCACTGGATAGCAAAAATCACACTGAAAAGAAGATAGTGGAATTTAACGTGGCAGTGCTGAGCATTGTGTGAAGAATGATTCAGGAGAGATAGTGGCGGACAGTGAGGATATTAAAGACGCCTGGAGGGAGCATTATAACCGGTTGCTGAATGAAGAATTAGACTGGAACAGGCAAAGTTGGGAGGCAGCAAATCCAGTGTTTGGCCCAGGCCTTTGACTGGTGTTGCTATTGTGAGCAGAGCAACATTCAAGATAATGTTGAGGAAAAGCGGCAGGTGAATCAGAGTCGACAGCTGAAATGCTAAAGGCCTCAGGAGATATAGGAGTGGGTTTAGTTACCGATTTGATAAATACGATTACAGTATGAGTATGTTGTCCAAAAGATTGGCTGAAGAGTGTGATCGTAAATGTGAACAAGGGGAAGAGTGATGCCTATGAAAGAGGAAATTATAGAGGCATAAAGTTTTGGGGCCAGATAATGAAGATATATAAGAGTCCTTGAAGGTAATTTTAGGGAAAGAGTTAATATTGAGGAGATGCAGTTTGTGTATACGCCAGGCAAAGGGACCACTGATGCCATATTCATTGCCCGACAACTTCAGGAAAACATATAGCAAGGAAAAGTGAGCTTTACTCAAGTCTGTTGATTTGGAGAAGCCTTTGGCAGGGTCCCTAGGGAGGTGGTGAAGTGGGCAATGAGAAAGCTTGGGACAGAGAAGTCGTTGGTTAAAGTGGATATGGCTATGTATATGTGGGTGCTCGCACCCAGGCAATAGTGTAAAGAGATTTTAGTGATGAGTTTTTCGTGAAAGCTGGCGTGCATCAGGACCTAACCTTAAACCCCTTACAGTTTGCCGCGGTGCTTGAAGCTCTTTCACGAGACTTCATGAATGGACTCCCATGGAAGATGTTATATGTTAATGACTTCTTGTTGACTGTAGAGAATGAAAAGGAGGTGGAGGAAAGATTAAGGAAATAGGAAGACAATGGGGCACAAGGATTTGAGAATAAATGCGGATAAAAGAAAAGTGATGATATCTAGGGCTCCTGGCGGTGCATTAAAGAGCAGAGAGAATGTGGTGACGTGCAGCTTGCCCGAAATGTCTGGGAAGCAACTCCATCTTGTGCAGCGTTTGTGATAAGTGTGTGCATAAGAGATGCAGTGGTATTAGAGGTAGACTACGAAATAATCGTGATTTAGTGTGTTTGGTGTGTCAGGGGGAAAATGTAGAGATTGTCAGGCATGAAAGGATTGATCAGATTGGAAAGTCTCTTGAAAGTATGGAAGAATTTTGTTACTTAGGGGACATGCTATGGGCTGGAGGTGTGGAACTAGCTCTGTGGCTAGGGTAAGGAGAGTTTGTATGAAGTTCAGGGAATTGTTGCATCTGCTGACACTGAGAGGACTCTCCCACCGTTTTCAGGTATCTTTGTATGCAGCATGTGTTGGAAGTGTAATACTTGTATGGTAGCGAGACTTGGGCAGTAAAGGAAGAGGATACTTGTAGGCTCAAACCTAGAAAAATTACAATGATTAGGAGGATGTGTAGTGCGTTCTTGAATGCAAGGCCTGGGTGGCTACAATTACAATTGAAGAGTCGAGAGGAACGATGGGACTCGATTGAATTTGTAAAGTTTTGAGGAGGAGTAGCTTGAGATCTGGGCATGTAGATAGGATGGAGAATGAGAAAAGGTGCAGAAAGTGATAAGTGTGGACATCAAGGGTAGAGTTGAGAGGGGCAGACCGAGAAAGATCTGGGACAAGGTCACATAATGTAACCTCAGGGATAAGGGACTGTATAGAGAGTCAGTTTAATATATATATATATATATATATATATATATATATATATATATATATATATATATATATATATATATATATATATATGCAAAATACCAACAGGAGAAATGAAAGTAGCGACAGTGAGTACTATCGTATATTACATCTTCAGACTCCCATCTGAAGATGTAATATACGAAAGTACTCACTGTCGCTCCTTTCATTTCTCCTGTGGTTATTTTGCATACATATCTTCACGGTGAAGTGAAGTTTCTGCACACACATACAATATATATATATATATATATATATATATATATATATATATGTGTGTGTGTGTGTGTGTGTGTGTGTGTGTGTGTGTGTGTGTGTGTGTGTTAGCCCTTGCCCAATAACTGTAGCGATGACTGGAAATATTGTAGATAAATAAATGCTCGAGAAAGCGAGGTAGGCTATTGTATCGAAGAAGCAAAATAATTTACAAAGAACTAAAATGGATGGGTGGCGTTTGTATGGACATGCAAATGTCAGGGGCTGCTCCCCACTCCTCTCGTTATAGTTGATACAAGGGTTGTATCTCACACGTGTTTGCGAAGTTCATTAAAATGTGGAAAATAAAAATAAAATATGCAGATTGTTTTGACTATGTAGCAATGTTCAGTCACAATAACGAAGGCTTCATTAATGTGTTATTAACTGCATTGTAAATTCCACTGGACACTCAAATATTTTTTTATTTTTGTGCATATCAGTTCCAGTTTTGGAACCAACCAACCCTGCTCCTGTAGTGGAAATTACGGTTAAGCAGCTGCGGCTGTTGTTGCTGATGATGATGGCGATGAAAAATAAATATCTCTGTGAACCGTTTTTCTTGTAAGGGCTTCTCTACTCTGATGATTATTTATATATATCAGTGGTGGTAAGTGGTGGCCACCATCATCCACTCACTTGATGTAGTGCTGCCTACTTCTTCCTTCACCTTTATCATTCTTTTTCTGTGCCTGCTCTCCTTTCTTCCTGTTTCTCTCATCTTTCTTGTCACTTTTTATTACTCTTCTTTCCTTTTCAGGTGCCTTCACATTGAATGACAAGCCAAATGGTTTTTTGTAAGTCAGGAAACCCTTTATAACGCTGAGTGGTAACCATATAACCAACCTATACGTGTTCCCTACGTGCCAACAAGTGGATTGGCGGAGAGTTACTGCCCCTCCCTTTAAAACAACTAACTCAGAGTTAAATGGCCATCCTTTACGGGATTATGGTGTCTGGCTCTAAACAGATAGAGAAATACTGTACAATTTGTCTATCTGTCTATTGCCAGACGCCTTAATCCCGTAAGGGATGGCTACAAATAAATCGCCTCCATGTCGCCCTGTCCTCCACCATTCCATTGCCCTGCTTCCAGCTCACACCTTCTGTCTCTCATAAACCTCTCCACTCCATCCTTCCATCTCATCCTTGGCCTTCCCCCTCCCTCTTCCCCCCTCCACCTCACTCACATACACTCTCCTCGTCAGTCTCTCGCTCTGCACTGTACAAGTTTGGATATTTAGTAACACAAAGAATGCCTGACAGGGTCCCACAACAGAACCTTCCTGCACTTCACATGTAACATTCATCCAGGTGATTTTTTTTTCAGGTTGTCGATATGATAAAATACTGCGACGGAAAATAAAGTCTTTTTTTTTTTTTTTAAGACTTTTGTTTAGCCATTTGGAGAGGATAGAGAGTGAGAGACTGGCGAGGAGAGTGTATGTGAGTGAGGTGGAGTGGGGGGGGAGAGGGAGGGAGAGGCCAAGAATGAGATGGAAGGATGGAGTAGAGAGGTATATGAGAGAGGGGTGTGTGAACTGGGAGCAGGGCAACGAAATGGCGGGGGACAGGGTGACATGGAAGCGATTTGTTTATGGCCACCCCTTACGGGATTAAGGCGTCTGGCAGTAGATAGACAGATAGACGGACTTTTGTTGCGGACTTTACCCCTGAGTTTCTGGGCATGTGGTAAATGTTTTTAAAACTGAGGAAACAGATAAAGACATGAGTGAATAAACCGGTACATATTATGGTTCTTGGATGAAACTGTGTGTGTGTGTGTGTGTGTGTGTGTGTGTGTGTGTGTGTGTGTGTGTGTGTGTTTAGTAGCCTGCCTCTGCTAATGGATTCGAACAATTTACAAACCTAAATATGTTGAGTTGACTGAATAGTAATAACTTCTTAGTGATATATTACCAATTTTGAATATCTGAGTTTTACTACTGGTGTTTAATCGTGCAATACAGATTCTTTTAATAGTAACATCTTGAAAATTTGACCTAATGTCTTTCATATTTCATTTTTATAACCCTTGCTCCAAGTAAGAGATATATTTTCTAACTTAGGCGTTTGTTAATCATAAATTTGTTCAGTGGAAACATAACTGTCTATCTATTGCCAGACTCCTTAATGCCGTAAGGGGTGGCCACAAACAAATCGTCTCCATGTCGCCCTGTCCCCCGCCATTTCACTGCCAGGCTCCCAGCTCACACCCCCTCTCTCACATACCTCTCCACTCCATCCCTCCATCTCATCTTTGGCCTCCCCTTCCCTTTCCCCCTCCCCACCTCACTCACATACGCTCTCCTTGTCAGTCTCTCACTCTCCATCCTCTCCATATGGCCAAACGTTTCTCATTAATCGAAATATCACTCTTTATTATTTTCTTTCCAAAATATACGAGGATAGTTGGAGGAATGATAATACACAGGCATAAAAAGCCTGACGATATTTAACCACCTATGTTTTCTCGTTAGTCTCTCTCTCTCTCTCTCTCTCTCTCTCTCTCTCTCTCTCTCTCTCTCCCTGTGTGTGTGTGTGTGTGTGTGTGTGTGTGTGTGTGTGTGTGTGTGTGTGTGTGCGTTTGTGTGTGTGTGTGTGTGTGTGTGTGTGTGTGTGTGTGTGTGTGTGTGTGTGTGTGTGTTTGTGTGTGTGTGTGTGTGTGTGTGTGTGTGTGTGTGTGTGTGTGTGTGTGTGTGTGTGTGTGTGTGTGTGTGTGTGCACCATGTCAGCCAGGGATATTTATTTCCATTATCTTGATTCTTCACAGCTTTTCAAATATTCCTCAGCGAAACATTTATTGAGGCACCAAATATATAACTCCCATTGTTTTGGTTCACATAATTTTGCAGGTCGTCATTTATGCACCGAAAAAAAATAAAAATAAAAAAAGCTTGTTAGTTTCGTCTGGGAATTTCTGGTGTGTCCTGAAGGCTACACGAACACTGACGCTCCATTACTGATTCCCGCAGTTGGTGTAGATCTTGAAAAGTTGTGGGTTTTTACGCGATAAGCTTTGGTAAGGGCGCTCTGGCTGCGTCGTAACTTACAAACTTCACTTGCAGGGAGACGCGTCCATGCAGCGAGTTTGGGAGTGAAGGAATTGTGGCCGTCACCATTCGAGTTACGAGAGAACTTGGGCGATGTGAGACTTAACTACATCTGATTCTCCGGGCATGAATAGCAATCTGTATCAAGTGTACTGTATGTATCTAGAATTATTCCATTCTTCGCCTCCCTCCTTTCAATCCTTTCATGGTCAGGGCATCATTAATATTCTATTCCAACTAATGTCAGACGATTGTATTCCTCTGAGAGTGAATACAGGAGCCTGAGAGTTTTAATAATGGCTGTACTCTTTTTACTCTACCTTGGCCTAAAACTGCTATCTCTCCCTCTTGAATGCTGAATTGTAAGAGAGAGATTAACACTAAAATATGGTGCTCGTCACGAAAATGTGCCACGTAAAGAATGCAGAGCCGTAATATTGTTTTATCCTGCCACTGAACTACGTGAAATAAGCAGTAAAAGGACAAAAATCTGTGCCAGGTTAAGGTAAACAGGGCATCAGGGCATAGTAATCCTCTCACAGCTGGAATAATTCCTGTATTCCATTCCAGACAGAGCAAAAACATTTGAATCAGCTGCGAGTGAGTTAGAGCATCTTCTGTGTACTAATTGTTTACTACTGAAGCACACTTAAAAATTAGTTCTGAGTTCAAGAATGAACCCAACAATAAAAGAGCAGGGTTTAGGAGACAAGTGGTAATGATATCATGTAAACTCATATACGACTCATGCTCAATTCTTCATCACAATGGCAGCCATCAAATGTCGGTGGATAGGACACATATCTCACATTTTTTTTTTATATATCTACATTTCCGCATTCTCTCAATTTCCCTAACCTTAAAAATCTGAGCCTGCACAGGGGTCTTATTCGTGCTTTTAAGGATTACGGTTCTTGCACATGTTTATGTATGCATGTGTGAGGGATGGTACTCATCACAAGTAGCATATTTAGTTTGTGTGGAACTAAAGCCTTGCCCTGTAATTACGTTCCTTTCATTAACTGTTTTAGCGTCATTTTCTCCATTCATTGTTGCGTCTTTCCCTCCCCTCCATCACTGTTGCAATAGTCACTGTTTCCTGAAATCTGCTTGCTCATATAACACCCGTCTGTCTGGACACTTACCCATTCTCTCCTCAGTTTTCCAGTGCAAGAGTTGACCGATTTTCTCAGTCCTTCATGCACACAACTGGTCAGATGTGTAACTGTCTTCCTGTCTGTCTTTTCCTCTATCTGCTACCTTCAGTATAGGGCAGCAGGAGGTGTAATGGTTAGCACATCCAGCCTGCAACTGGAAAGACCAAAGTTCGATTCTCGGGCCGTTCAGAATGTTGGACAAAATTTGCTTCATCTATATTCTACTTAACCCAGAAGCTAACAACACGAGGGTTATTACGGAAGACGTTTATGTTTTGTTACGTCTGTCTTCCCCTCCCCACAGAATAAGAAGTGTAACCGCCTAGTTTACGATGCAGATCCCTAT
Source organism: Coenobita brevimanus (assembly GCF_032717465.1). Taxonomy (NCBI): domain Eukaryota; kingdom Metazoa; phylum Arthropoda; class Malacostraca; order Decapoda; family Coenobitidae; genus Coenobita; species Coenobita brevimanus. The sequence goes on along the minus strand of NC_137023.1, from coordinate 2,164,139 downwards.
TTCAGTCCTGTCTAAGAACACTTGGGGATAAGAAGACCTGGCCTAATGTTACATGGCAGTCTTGCAAATATTACCCAAAGGGATCTCATTTCCACGACTGTTTTTGCCATAACCACTGCATGTTAACATTCTGGATTTCTCTGTGATTGGAGATATTCTGATTAAAGGCTTCATAACTGTTTGTCTATGGGAAGTGTTTGTTCACTGTATATGTATATTGATATGGTGCACTCAGGAACAAAGTTGGACGTTTATTTCATTTCTACTAATTCTGTTTCCTCTGCAGGTTCATACTCCGAAGCTGAGGGAGGCCCAGTGATGATTCTCTCTGATATGATGCGTCAAAAACGACAGGGCCGGTCATGTCTTAAAAGTGAAACAAACGTATCGGATTAGTACGCAAACCTTTATCGCTGTCTGTACATACCATTCCTCTCTGATCCGACGTACTGGTCCTTCTATGAAATAAGATTTGAATTCAAGATCTAAAGGGCAAGATGAAAGCTTCTGTAGGTTGCTTTGATACAGATAAAGCCTCGTCCCCTATTCCGCCTGCCTCTCGTGAAGCCTTAACTGGAATTACTCGTGTTTGCATAGTGAGATGGAATATTCCACTGCATCTACTTCACACTAAGAGCATGTTTGTTACTTTCCTTCCTGATGCATCATATATAAAGGAATCACTCATGGGGAAATAATACCAAGCCTCTATTAGCTTAGGTAGATTAGCCAGCAAACGAAAATGAGGAGAAGAGGTGAAGTAAGCGGAGAGTTTTCGTCACCGTCTGTATTCACACGAAAGCGATGAAACTACAGGATCTGCAGCAACACTCTTTCCCACACCAGCAAACACTTCAAAACATTACAATGACTTTTTTTTTAAATGCAAGAAAGAAGGAACCAAAGGCCAGGAGCCCGCAAACCGTTCCTTCCAAGAAAAAACAAAAACAATACAAAAAAGAGTCAAATTCAAGATCCGTTCATTTCGAGATGCCTGGACACACTGTGTTTGATAGACTGATGAATAATTTTGATGATATTCTACACATTGACATATATAGAGTTTATTGCTAACACAAAGGCGCATCTTACTGTGTATAGCATATTTCTAGTGCGACAATATCAACATTCTGGGAGAGGGTGGAGAAGTATATGAATGAGGATGGTGCTAGATGGAGCGAGGGCAGACTGACAGTGAAAGACATGGACAAATTGCTTTCCTGGCCACCTCTTTTGGTACTGGGGAGTGTGGATATTGATATTTCATTTATTTACGTATTTATTTGTCGATTTGTTATTTTTTGTAGGTTGGAGGTATATTGGTGCAGGGAGATAGGGTGATCCTGGTTGCAAGCGTGAGCTGAATGACGAGAAAGAGAGAGAGACAGAGACACACACACACACACACACACACACACACACACACACACACACACACACACAGATTCTTAATGCGAGTCGCTCTGCCTCGTATAAGTTCTGTATATTGCCGAGGAAACTGCCATCATAAAGTGACAGCATACATTAAACCCCCGTCTTAGACAAGTAAGTATCGTTCACTAAATTACATGTACTGTACGCGTGTGCTTTAGTGAGTACTCCTTTTCATTACATAAACAGAGAGGTGTTGATACGCAAATTCATATGAGATGCAGGTGCCTGAGAATTGGGCACTGTAGTCTTGATCATGCAAGAAAGAATTAGCTGGCTTGATCTCCAAATGGCATGTCATTATCAAAAAAACTTCAATCGCTTCCATCTATCTATCTATCTACTGCCAGACGCCTTAATCCCGTAATGGGTGGCCGCAAACAAATCGCCTCCATGTCACCCTGTCCCCTGCCATTTCATTGCCCTGCTTCCAGCTCATACCCTCTTCTCTCTTATACTGTACCTCTCCACTCCATCCCTTCATCTCATCCTTGACCTCCACCTCACTCACATACTCTCTCTTCGTCAGTCTCTCACTCTCCATCCTCTCCACATCGTCAAACCACCTCAATGTGTTTCTCCTAATCGCTTCTTAGGAATTTATTCAAGGTGTATGTCACGTAACCCGCACTCCGACTGGCGCCTTAAACCACTACACCACTATATATTCACAATATTTTCCAGATTAGTACCTTCCATTATGGGATTTTGGCTTAAGAACGAAAATCGACACTTATTTTTTTAGATTTAATACTACCGAGTGGCAGGTGGTGGCGACCATCATCCACTCACTTGAAGTAGTGCTCCCAACCTCTTTCTTCACCATTATCATTCTTTTTCTGTGTCTGTTCTCCTACCTTCCTGTTTCTCCCGTCTTTCCTGTCACTTTTTATTACTCTTCTTTCCTTTTCAGGTGACTTAGCATTGAGTAACAAGCTTAATGGTTTCCTGCAAGCCAGGAAACCGATAACAACGTTGGGTGGTAACCATATAACCAACCTATTCGTGTTCCCTACGTGTCAACATGAGTTTTTTTTTTTTTTTTTTTTTTATGTGTTCGACTCTGGACATAGGCTTCACAGCCTGCTATCAAGGCCCAACAGTCCTCCTACATACCATACACCTCCACATGTCACCACTTCGGCGCTAACACCCACCGTCCATATTGAATACATGCTAGGGCTGTCTCATACAGGACTGGTGTGTTGGTATTAGCGGGGGTATTTTTACGACATGTCGGCGGGTCTTCTGGTAGATCAGTAAAGCCTGATTTAATGAAATTCAAATCCTTAAACTGTTCCCTGCCCCAGCGGGGATTTGAACCTGGGTCCATTAGAACGGCAGGCCACGTCTCTACCGATTGAGCTTCCTGCCCCTCCCCGTAAAACCACTAACTCAAAGACAAACGGCCACCGCTTACGGGATTATGGCGTCTGGCTATAGATGGATAGAGAGACAGATAAATAAATAGATAAATAGATAGATAGAATCCTACTGAGCTTTCCCCATCCTACTACATTCATTATAGTTTAGGCGGCATAATGGAGAGGATGTGACAGCGTTAGATTATAAGACTGGGAATGAAAACACGAAGGATGTACAGAGCTTAAAATAAAAACATAAATAAACTCCATTCTCCCATCGCTATATCCTGAAGCGCTGAATACATGCAGTTAGATGAAACCCAGTGCATCATCTTAACCCTAGTAAGGAAGTCCTATGCCTGCTTCCCTTACCAGCCAGACACAGAGATGGAGCTGCTGGGATTAGGGTGGTCCTTGTATGAGATATCTGATAAATTACATTGTTTGCCACGTTCTGGTTATAAATTACTGTTTTACATGTAACATTATAATTAGTAATTACGCTAACGAGGCTGCTTCAAGACCATAAGTTCATCACACACATACGGCGAATGGCACAGTGACGCAACATCCTGCAACTGACACTAAAAGCCGAATGCTGAAAACTAAAAATGGGGAGGGCGGAGAAGCCTCAAATTTCTGTCAAAATTGTCTGAACCCCGTACTGAAGATGGAGCGTGTCTGACCTCTCTATGATTTGGGGGATGAAGGGCGGACCAAAATCTAATAACCACAGACGTTCTTTCAAAACATTAGGGTCTTGCCTTTCCCTCCTCGACTGAAGTATTAATCTGATAACACTAGACGATTTTGGTAAGCTTCAGGAGGGATCTGTTGTAGTGAAGCGCTTAATGAAGGCTGTATCTAATCCTTTCAGTTCGAAATGCCTCCCTTGATCTGAATAAAATCGTCTGGAAATAGGAAGAATCAAGTGCAAAATTGTGTCGTTGGACAGAAGAGGTTAAACTTAATGCCATGTCAGCTGTATTTCTAAGCGACAACGTGCAGGCCTAACGTGCGTGGAATGAATGAAACGATAATACAGGAGATTCTTATATATAGCGCTCCTTTTGCAGTCTGCCGGGCGAAGTAGCGTATCCTGCAACATTTAATCATTTCCTTCTCCCACTGTCACCCACGCCAGCAGACTGAGCCGTTCCCACAACACAGAAGATACTACCTGGTGAGTTTTTATTGGAGCCCTGTTTACGAACCACCCTCAATTTTCTAACTAGAGTAAATATACATTCACTCAAGCGGTCTCCCAAGTTGATGTTCAGTTCCTCATTGTAGCCCAGCGCTGGATAACGCGGCTTCCACCGCTTCACAACGACTAAGCATTACAACTGTGAAGGTCGTAAAATTTTATGTTCGCGTAGTTTCATTCTCAGTGGGCGTTGCAATATGGATAGTCATGTATCGTAAAACGTATTATCTGGTATGTGAGGATTAACAGTGGCGAAAATATTTGTCCTACACCACCACTTGTGATATATTATGATCCTTCGACTTCTCACCGATTCATGTTCAAAGTTCACGTGAAGCAATACCGACAAATAAAAGTTACGTCGCCTCTCCTTTTTTTTTTTTTACATGAACTTCGAAAATCAATCTGGTGAACCTGCAACGACCGACATTAATAATTACTTGGCCACAGATGGCTATCAACAAAGTCACCTGCTTCATCAGCTTCAAATTCCATCGTGAGAAAAATATGAGAGGCGACAGGACATTTGTTAGCGATAGTACAGAAAAAAAAAAAAGTCACAAGATTGGTGGAATAACTTTGAGGTAATCCTACGAACCTTACCGATACTCTGAACGACGGTAAATCTAGGGTTCTTTAACGCGTCGTGCTTGTTCGAATACTGGTTCACCGTAAGGGTTGTGCTGTAGGTGGTAACAGGAGACTTGGTACTGCTTCTACCTCAACGATTTATTTTGCCTCTTACACCTTAGTATCCTCCACTGTTTTTTTCAGCAAAGTTACGAAAAATATATAAGTAACTGATATATGAGATCCCCTTGTATGTTATTCGGCAAAGGTACTAAAATATATACAAGTAACTAATAAGTGAGAGACTGACGAGGAGAGTGTATGGAGGCGGTGGCTTAATCGGTAGAGAGGTGGCCTGTAGTCCTAACGGACCCAGGTTCGAATCCCGGCTGGGACAGGGAACAGTTTAAGGATTTGAATTTCATTAAATCAGGCTTTACTGATCTACCAGAAGACCCGCCGACATGTCGTAAAAATACCCCCGCTAATACCAATACACCAGTCCTGTATGAGACAGCCCTAGCCTGTATTCAATATGGACGGTGGGTGTTAGCGCCGAAGTGGTGATACATGTAGAGGTGTATGGTATGTAGGAGGACTGCTGGACCTTGATAGCAGGCTGTGAAGCCTATGCCCAGAGTCGGACACATAAAAAAAAAAAAAAAAAAAAAAAAGTGAGGTGGAGGGGGGGGGGAGAGGGAATGGGAGGCCAAGGATAAGATGGAGGGATGGAGTGGAGAGGTATATGAGAGAGGGGTGTGTGAATTGGGAGCAGGGCAGTGAAATGGCGGGGGACAGGGTGACGTGGAGGCGATTTGTTTGTGGCCACCCCGTATAAGGGATTAAGGCGTCTGGCAATAGATAGATAGATAGAACTAATATATGAGTAACAAGAGAATATCAAGGGATACTATGCATTATTAAATCGCCAAGGAAGAAGTGAAATGCAGCACCAAAGCCACTCAGTACAAACCTCCGTGTACTGCATGTTCGAGCATTGATTCCTAACGTGAGTCGGGTGGTTCGCTGCTCCTATTCAGTCTTACTCGAGTGTTGCTGATGGTCAGACCTTGCCCTACGTGTGCGTTGTGCTTTACCTTGTTTATATGTAGTACTGAAATAGGGACCTGGATTGTCATTTGTGTGTTGTGACTGGGGGAAGATTGGAATATACTATAGACTGACTGCTCTAATGACTTTCGTGCAATACACAGGCATAGATTTGGGCAAAACTACCCTGGGGCATCATAATATTGAACGGTGCCAAATAATTTCAGGAACGTCTTTATACAACCTCGTTACAGGTCCCACACTGTGCAGCATCCACTTGTCCGTGCGTTCATCCCAGAGGTACTGTCACGAAGTCCTAAATCATGACTGTGATGCCGAGTGGTGCACCCATCGACTAAGACCAGTGGAAGCGTGTGTATTGGTGTGTCGTGTTGCAGCCACGTCGGGATGTGTTTTAACTGTTAGGGTGCTGCCACACTGCTCCAAACATGTGATCGACAGGAGGAAACGAGGCACAGGGTTCTGAGCAACGTTTATATTTGGATACTGCAGCAGCTCTAACCCGGTGCTTCGTTTCAACTTTCGATCATAATATTATGTTTCGGGGCAAGTGTGACCGCACACTTAGGCTTCCCAGCAGCCAGGAGCGGATCTTACTCTACGTACCGTGAGTTACCTACTATGAGTCATTTTTATAAGAAATCACTTGCTTTTTAGGCGTCCATAGAGTTACGTTACCCCTGATGAGAATTAATTATTCTGTTAAGAAAGCGAAGGAATAAATAGCTCCTTCCATTTGAAACTTAAGATTTGTTTCAGTTCGTGTTTATGCCAATCAGTGCATTTCACCACATAAACAATTGTACTATAGTATATTTTGTTATAATAATTTCGTTAGTGGTAACGGGACTTTGTAGCCACCCAGCAGTATACATCACCCTGAATACAGAATAACTTTAGTCTTATCACCTTGTTTATGTGCGTCCAATCTTTGCCATGATCAGCCAACACGCCTATCAGCTGCTTTGGCTAATCCATTTTAATTTCCATCAGTGACCGTACCATACAGCTAATTTCTGTTTTGTTACTCAGTGAAATAAATCAGTTACCAGTGCTCTTACGTTATGCTCATTTGTTTTACTGATTGAATGAAATCTACGGTATTCTACTTATATGTCTAATCGTATCATATATCTAAATCTCACTGTAAGCCATGGCCATTGCCTTTTGTTTACTATGGGGAAGGTGAAAGATGATCTTTTGCGAGTATGATACAAGTAGAGCATAATATTACTAACATTGAGAATTTTATGTTGCTCGCTCATCCTTAGGTAATAAATGAGGTCATGGTGATGATGATGATGATGATAATGAAGTATGTAGAATCGTGGACTCTATGTGTTAGGTCCATGTAAATCTCTACATGTTAATCTCTACTATTCATGTTAATCTCTAATCTCAGACGTCCCGCGAACCCAATTTCGTGCATCGTTGGTACACTGATGCTGGCTCCACACGATTATTTTCGGCTTGGGGGGAAAAATCGTCTTTAAATGGTTAAATGAAGACTATATTGACCCACTCCAGGTCGAAAATTCTCTCCCAGTTTTAGTAAAATTTTGTGTTGGTAGTCAGAATGAAAAATAAAATGGAGCACCCACACAGTGCGACAACCTGGCCCACCAACTGCTTTTCTTCTCTTTTTCTGTGTGTGTGTGTGTGTGTGTGTGTGTGTGTGTGTGTGTGTGTGTGTGTGTGTGTGTGTGTGTGTGTGTGTGTGTGTGTGTGTGTGTGTGTGTGTGTGTGTGTGTGTGTGTGTGTGTGTGTGTGTGTGTGTGTGTGTGTGTGTGTGTGTGTGTGTGTGTGTGTGTGTGTGTGTGTGTGTGTGTGTGTGTGTGTGTGTGTGTGTGTGTGTGTGTGTGTGTGTGTGTGTGTGTGTGTGTGTGTGTGTGTGTGTGTGTGTGTGTGTGTGTGTGTGTGTGTGTGTGTGTGTGTGTGTGTGTGTGTGTGTGTGTGTGTGTGTGTGTGTGTGTGTGTGTGTGTGTGTGTGTGTGTGTGTGTGTGTGTGTGTGTGTGTGTGTGTGTGTGTGTGTGTGTGTGTGTGTGTGTGTGTGTGTGTGTGTGTGTGTGTGTGTGTGTGTGTGTGTGTGTGTGTGTGTGTGTGTGTGTGTGTGTGTGTGTGTGTGTGTGTGTGTGTGTGTGTGTGTGTGTGTGTGTGTGTGTGTGTGTGTGTGTGTGTGTGTGTGTGTGTGTGTGTGTGTGTGTGTGTGTGTGTGTGTGTGTGTGTGTGTGTGTGTGTGTGTGTGTGTGTGTGTGTGTGTGTGTGTGTGTGTGTGTGTGTGTGTGTGTGTGTGTGTGTGTGTGTGTGTGTGTGTGTGTGTGTGTGTGTGTGTGTGTGTGTGTGTGTGTGTGTGTGTGTGTGTGTGTGTGTGTGTGTGTGTGTGTGTGTGTGTGTGTGTGTGTGTGTGTGTGTGTGTGTGTGTGTGTGTGTGTGTGTGTGTGTGTGTGTGTGTGTGTGTGTGTGTGTGTGTGTGTGTGTGTGTGTGTGTGTGTGTGTGTGTGTGTGTGTGTGTGTGTGTGTGTGTGTGTGTGTGTGTGTGTGTGTGTGTGTGTGTGTGTGTGTGTGTGTGTGTGTGTGTGTGTGTGTGTGTGTGTGTGTGTGTGTGTGTGTGTGTGTGTGTGTGTGTGTGTGTGTGTGTGTGTGTGTGTGTGTGTGTGTGTGTGTGTGTGTGTGTGTGTGTGTGTGTGTGTGTGTGTGTGTGTGTGTGTGTGTGTGTGTGTGAACTTATGGGCAAGTACGGCCTACGGTGTGTTATGACTTTCCTACATGTTCTTTCCATCAACAGCAACATCTTCCCTAATAAAATCCCTTCAGAATTTAATAATATCGGTGAGAGCTGTCACCTTGCTCGCTGGGCCACTTGTCATAAATGACTTTGTGTCATAAAAGACTGTGTAAGTTCCTTTGTGGTTGAGTTATATATATATTTTAGATTTGTGGACGAGCGGTCTTTATATCTTAGAGTAGCTTCCCATTTGTCATGTAGTGACAGGAGAGGTAAAGAATAGTATGGGACTATTTTTTTTGTCTTGGAAATATTAACAAGTCTCTCACACAGAGCGGAATATAAAGTCCCGTCCCGCTATCTATCTCTCTGTCTGTCTCTCTCTCAAATTGTCAAGCCCTCCTCACTGTGACCTGTCTCTTCTGAGGCCTGTCTCCTTCTCCCTGCCTGTTCTGAGGCTAACCTTCGTCTGCCGCTCTCTTTCCTAAATTCTGGTGTAGCAGGGGTGTGTCACGTGTGTTCCTCGTGGATGGAAAGTTCTAGCAGCCTGTGTGTATGTGTGTGTATGGTCACTAGGCGCTGTCGTGTGCCTATCAAGCATTCCTTGCGTTAAGAGTGTGTAAGCATGTTTAGCATTGCTCGATTCTTGCAGACACAATACCTTCTCATCATGTGACTCCCTGCTTCTATCTGTCTCTCTATCTATCTATTTATCTATCTATTTATTATGATTTGCAATTATAATATGGAGTCCTACCACACAGTTGACGCTACGTTCGGTCTGGTCAAGGTAAATAAGGATTGATTGATGCTTGGATAAGGTTGATATATCAAGAAAACAGACGACTAAGACTGCGTTGCTAAAACATCAAACTTCATCCAGCCAAACCAGACAGAACGTAACATCGACTAACTTATCTACCTTGCCATATAACCTTGACCTTGACCCAGGGTTCTCAAAAACTATTAGCTAACTTCTTGGTGATTCTCAACCCATCCACCAAGTGTGAACTAAATAAAAACTCTCCGTTATTCAGTTCACTCACAGACACAAGGGTCGAAAATTAACCTCTCTGTGACCTTGACTTTCGACAGACTTCTCAAAACTGAACCTCTTTTTTTATCCTTGCCTGACCCTCAACCCTTCCACCAAGATTGGTTCGCATAAGATAAGAAACGTTGTAATTGACTCGTCCCTGTGGTCTTAGCCCTTGACCTATCCCTGTGATCTTGTCTTTTGGCTACTTCTCAAAATCGAATCTCTTTATTCTTACCTTATCCTAAATCCTTCCACAAAATTTTATCTGTATCGGATAAAGGCAGCTTAACCAGACCTTCTCCTGTGACCTCTTATTCTAAAATATAAAATGTTTACTCATTGGCTGTCCCTCATCCATTCGACTTAGTTAATATCGGATATACTGTAAGCTGTTTTTTTTTTTCTTTTATACAAACACGGGTCGAATTTCGCCTTTCTCTGTGACCTAGATCTAGTACTGAATGTTCTTAGAATTGAATCACTTTACTCATGCTTTATCCTCAACCCTTTCCCCACGTTTGGTGTCAGCCGGATTAAAAAAAAAAAAAAAAAAAAAAAAAAGGTTTACGTTGATTTGCTAGGTCAACGTTTGGCCTGGCCCTGTGATCCTGACTGCATGGTTACTCATCGGATGCCCCACAGCCATTCTATGCACTAAGTTTGGTTAAAATAGGATATATATACTGTTTGAGCTATTTTGTTCACACACGCATGCTCTCTCGTGGACATGTGCTGATCATAACACTTACTCTCTCTTTACAAGCGCGGCTGTAAAACTATCTGGTTGATTGGGTTAATATTATCTGGGGACGAGAGGAAATTTATAAAGGAGACGACTACTGAGAACCCATTAACTAATAAATAAAAACAGCTTACACTGTCGGGTTCCTATGACTCCTTGCCAGCTGTACTAAATCGTTTGGCGTTAGCTGGAGTGTAACAGTGGAGTTATGGTGATTATGAAAAAGTTTATCTGGCGGCAACAGGAATTCCAGAAACTAGATGGCATCGTGTGGACGGGGTTTAAATAAGCAAGGTAATAGCAGATATATTGTGTTGTATCATCTCTTCTGGGTTGAAAGGGGTAAACACTTTCAGGTTCTTGTGACTCTGCTGAATATAATCGTCTGGCATTAGTCTGTATAGGGTTGTCTCGACCACGAAAGACGTAAATTATAATATTGTATAGCAACTTCTCTTCAGCCCAATCCCAACCGGAACTCCCCTCATCACATCTAATCTGTTTCAGCTAATTGTTTCCCTTCCCATTCTCGGATGAATAAAACAATATGACGTAAAATGGAATAGAATACTAGAGGTGTCCCGACCATGAGAGGTTATTCATTTCAGTCCTTTGGCGTATTAATAAACATACTCTTCCAATCTCCAGACGATCACATTCGGCTTAGGGGAGACTTTTCGAGATGGAAGAATTAAGATATAGTCTTCATAAACCTGCAGTCATCAAATCTCTCCCCTAACCTGAAATAGAATCGACTGGAGACAGTAAGAACAGTGTAATAAGTAGGTCATAGGGCTGAACAGACAGTATAAGATGTATTTTGCGGGGTACCTCTCCAGTCCAACCAAACCCACTGGCCCTTTCATCATTTCCTGTCTGCCTCAGTTAGCCCGCCTCCCCTCACACATTCTATCACTCCTTCCCAGCCCAAACTAACCCCATCCTTCATATGTTCATCGACGTCCGTTTCTTTCTCATTCCCCTCCTCCTCTTCCTCCTTCGCTTCGATTACATTCTCTTTTTTTTTTCTCCTCCTTCCTGACTTCATTTTATTTATTATTCTACTCCACCTTTTCCTTTTTTTAATCCTCATAAGCCTCCTCAATTTACTCCTTCCCATTTTTGTGTATGTAATGTTTCTCTTCCTTTTTCTTGCTCCTCCTCTCGTCATTCTATTTTTCAGTCTCCTCTTCCTCTTCCATCTCCGTCACTTTTTCCTTCTCATTCTGTTTCACTCCTTTCACATATTCGTCATCCTCTTCCTCCTCCATTCCCTGCTGACACATTCTCCCGTCCTTCCTTCAGATTTTTCTTCGCCTCCGCCTCCTCATTCTCCTATTTTGCCATTCCCACGCTCCTCTTCAGTTTCATCTCCCTCCATCATCATCATCATCATCATCACCGCCTTCTTCCTCCTCCTTGTTTTCATTCTGCTCCTCTTCCTCTTCGTCGTTTTCCTTCTCTTCATCCTCATCATTTTCCTCCTCTTCATCCTTTTCCTTGTCTCCATGTTCATCTTTTTCTTCCTCTTCCTCTTCGTTCTCGCCCTCGATTTCGTTGCCCTCTCCTTCATCCTTGCCCCCTCCTTCATCCCTACCCTCTCCCTCATCCTTCTCTTCCTCGTCTTCCATAATCCTACATCATCCAGGAACATAAATTGCCAGCGGGGGCACGGATAACCTCAGCCAGTCCTACTACCGCTGAGTGGGCTACAGATCTCCCCATCCCACCCACCCTGCCTCTCTCGCTCGCTCACTCCCTCACTCAGATATACATATACATTCTAGAGATGTAGAAAGACAGAAAGACACAGACAGATAATTGAACAGTTTATTGACAACAAACATAACAAACATAGCAGTTTAAACAGCAAGACTCAACCAACAAAAAGCTTAACCTAGGTGTACAGAAAAGAAGAATCATAACATTAACGCGGAGCATTCTTATGAATCTAAGATATATTTTCGACGTACAAGCTTAATTATTCATTATTTCAATACTAACCTGACCTTTTTATTAACGTGACGATATGTTATGCATAATTCTACATATTTCTTGAGTATACTGTTCTAAAAATAAGATGCTCTGTTGACTGTAGACTAAGTTTGTCGAAGAGCGCTGGAAAATGGTCACTTTTCCACGACTTGTTTCTCACGCTGTAGTTGTCTCATTTGTAACGTGAATACAGTGGACTATAGATTGGATTTTCCCTTCATCAGTCCACCATCCTCCTGTTAGGGGGATAGGGAAGGAACTGATGGACGTTTGCATGAGCGTACATTGGAGCCGTTTGGTTATGTCAGTGCCACCATGTGAAGGCCTCCGTCTCCATTACCTCTCTCACATCGGTACAGCTGCACTATAACGCAAACGGGCCTTCACATCCAGGCGTCCTCTCTCTCTCTCCTGTTCCACTGACCCTTCTCTGTATTCGGGCAGTGAAAGATGACATGGAGAAGAGTGAAAGACAGTCTGTGGTGCTTGCTGTTGGTGTGATTAGCTTTGTAAACAGAATGTACTGAAAATTTAGGGATGATGTTTATATATTATTCTACTTGAGGACTTTGATTGTGATATGCCGTGCTTTACCGTTTTCATGGTTACTTTCACCTTGCCAACAACTCTTATTAATCATTTAGTGTAATTACTCATGCAAGCGTTACGTACAATCAGTAAATGTGTGCACTAAAAACGATATAGGATCATCATTGACACAAGCACTTTAATTCTCACATGACAAAGATAAATTAGCGTTGCTTAACTTTAACCAACTCACGATGTGGGGGATTCCAGACACGATGCAACAAACATCATTGCTAGTAAATCAGATGTCCAGTATCTACTTCACTGAACAACTACAAAGTTTTATTAAATAAGCAAGGTTGTATTTAGCCATGATTCACAGTCATAGAGAAGACGTGTGAGCAGTAATGCATCCCTTTCACGACAGTAAAAGTGAAGAGCCTACTATGAAAAAATAAAAATCGGGCAAGAAGAGTCCGGTGTTATTACACATGATCAAGAAAGCTAGTGATGTTCCGAGATGAAGAATACCATCGGAGTGTGGTGGCCAGGAAGTGTCAAGCCGGCGATATATTTTTGGCATCCCTATAAGAAACCAGCCTTTGTTAACACGGAGAAGAATCCTTGAAAAGTTTGCAACAGCCATTGTATCTGGTATTCTGTTCTGAGTGACAACCTATACTTTTTTTCTCTACTGTACACCATTAGGCCTATTCTATTTTGTGAAACGACCTTCAGTAGCTGACAGTACTTTGCATCAGCATGGGATTTCATTGCACTGAACACTGACCATCATACGTGAAGTGAGCCTATCTGACATGAATAGTTCAAGATTTTATTAAGGCATTAGCAGGGGTACCCGGCGTTGCCCGGGCCAGAAAGGCGAACACTCTAATCCTTTTTGTTCTAGTTCAATCTTTCATTGTACTCCAAAAAGACCACGTTCCGTACCTCATATGCTTTTGAAGAGGGATTATAAGAGATCCAGGAACTTTCTGTTTCGGCTCTCGCAGACTAACGCACAGGATTTGTGCCACTTGTTTACTATTACCTGTGACCTCATACGACCTCCGACAGGTGACCTCAAACCATCTCGGAGGTCAACCTCATATAGCCTATGTCCGAACTGGAGGTCATGTGAGTCTCCATGCCAAAAATTGGTCTGCTGGGTCCAGTCGTTCGGGTGTGTATTACCGGTGACCTCAAATGACCTCCGACCAGTGACCTGAAATGGCCTCGGAGGTCAATCACACACAGCCTCACACAGCAGTCAGCAACCACACTGGAAGGCCAAATACGTTCCATCATCGTCAGATACACCAAAAACCATCGCCAAAAATTTACGGTCTGCATCCCACTTAGCGATTTCAGGGTTAATCATACGACCGATAGACCCGTTTGCTCGTCGGTTAAGGAAGCTCTGTAACACCTTTTCCTAAGCGATTTGTTTTACATGTTGCACCTTCCTGTCCTATTATATGGTACATAAATCCTCCAAACATCGCCATACTCTGCATAAATAAAGTACAAAAGCTTACGGCAGTCTTGCAATCACCAAGCGATTTCATTCATTTCACAAAGGACTCGTGCTGACGGGGTTAAAGATGGTGCCATTTTATTATTATTATTATTATTATTATTATTATTATTATTATTATCCATCCATCCATCATCCAATCCTACATTGCCCCATGAGGAGCGTAGGAGTCCGGGGCTAGGCAGTTGGTCCTGACATTTAAGATGAGAGTGACCAGCCTCACTCATCCCTGAGTGGCATTACATGAGCAATCAACCCCAACCATCCCTTGGATATAAACCTTCACCGGCTCAATCCGATTGGAGTACAATAAGTACCCAATAAACCACCAGGCGCCAAAATTTGGTTATATGGTTACCACCCAGCGTAGTAAATGGTTTCCTGGTGTTCAGGAAACCATTTGGCTTGTCACTCAGTGTAGAGTCACCTGCAGGCAGAAGGAAGAGGAAAGAATGAAGGAAAGACAGAAGTGGGAGTGTAAAGTCACCCGTAGGCAGAAGGACGAGGAAAGAATGAAGGAAAGAAAGACAGAAGAGGATGGAAGGAAAGAAGGATGGAGGACAGGAAATGGCAGACACCCAACAGCAGCACTACATCGAGTGAGTGGATGGTGAGCGCCCTCACCCACCACTATTATTATTATTATTATTATTATTATTATTATTATCATTATCATCATCATCATCATCATCATCAATCATCGTCATCATGATCATTATTATTATTATTATTATTATTATTATTATCATTATTATTATTATTATTATTATTATTATTATTATTATTATTATCGTTATCATTATTATTATTATTATTATTATTATTATTATTATTATTATTATTATCATTATTATTATTATTATTATTAATATCCTTATTTCCCATTCAATACGAGCCCGAACTCTGTGGACTGTTGTCACTGAAGGCCAGACACTGAGATATATTGATGCATACACGGGTTAGAAATTACAAGACTGATTACAGAAAGGGAACACGGCATTACATGAGGGGGAAATAAGATGTAAACAGATGCAGCAGAAAAACACACATAGTACTGTAGATAATTCTGATGCATGAGTTAGTAAAGTCTGTCCCAGAGTTAAATATAATCGCCCAGAATAAAAACAAAATGTGCTCCCCCGCCAAAGGGTTTAAGTGATAATACCTGGAATTCATTATAGCTAAGCAGATTACAGAAATACAGTGACTACCCTCGATCCGGTTCATGGTCTGAGGTTGATTAATGAGGCTTGGTTTATTAGCTTTTTTGTATTTTGTATTCTTGTTACACCTGAGGTTTTTTTTTAAGTTAGGAGAGACTACGCGAACTTGAGGGATCAGATACAGTCGTCATTAACCCTTTCCATACAAGAAATATTTCCCGATTATTATTATTATTATTATTATTTTTATTATTATTATTATTATTATTATTATTTAAGGGAGCCAGTATAAATTAATGCGACAAGCCGTTTGACTGAAGCGATTAACTAATGCTGACGGTGATGCCATTTTTCAGGAAAGTATATACTATCTATCTATCTATTGCCAGACGCCTCAATCCCGTTCGGGGTGGCCACAAACAAATCGCCTCCACGTCGCTCTGTCCCCCGCCATTTGACTGCCCCGCTTCCAACTCACACCCCCCTCTCTCATATACAAAAAGAAAATCGGTGACCACAGTTTATAGCGGTACAAATAAACACACGCACGCACTCACACGCACACATCAGCAGGAGGACACTGCAAAAGAACTACACAAAAAGAGAGGCTATAAAGACGTAAGGAAATTCAGTCTGCCAAATAGGGCAACTGATCAGTGAAATAGGGTGTGCCAAACCTAGTCATAAATTTAAGGATATGTATGATAAAAATTGTTTAATACACGGGGCACTACGAGCTTGACTCATTCCTGTAAAGATATAATTAGGTAAGAACAATTAGGTAAGAATACACACACACACACACACACACACACACACACACACACACACACACACACACACACGCGAGTAATGATCTTCGAAACAGTAAGGTAGCATGTGAATTAGTCTCATGATTTGTTGCTGTCAGCCTCCTCATAAGCGTAAATCCTGAATATTCACACCTGTCGCTACATCATGGGGTTTGTATTTATTTTGCGATCAGTGAGTTATCTTTCCATACCCATGCTGTTTACCGAGACTGGATGAAAGATAGGTAATACGAGGTAACTTCAAAGAAACATGTATGGCTGCACAGAATGAATGACTACAATGAAGTACTTGAAAAAACAGAGCATCACCATCACAGAAACTGCCATGTATGGGATGCAAAGTTCTGTTTGTTTATCTGTCTATTGCCAGAAGCCTTAATCTCGTAAGGGGTGGCCATAAACAAATCGCCTCCATATCACTCTGTCCCCCGCCATTTCATTGCCCTGCTTCCGGCTCACACCCTGCTCTCTCATATAACTCTCCACTCCATCCCTCCATCTCATCCGTGGCCTCCCCCTCTCTCTCTCCCCCTCCACCTCACTCACATACATTCTCCTCGTCAGTCTCTCACTCTCCATCCTCTCCACATGTTTGTACTGAAGCTAATGATCTGTTGGACGTCTGCCGTGCTTCAGTTAATATGCGTGGTAATATACTGTAGTGTGCTAGCAATATACTGGTAATTAGACGCCAGTCTGAACCATTACTCACTCCAGTACCAGTAAATTACACGAGCTGAGCAAGGTTGCCTCATGATAACGAAGTCGTTCAATGACCCCTTTGTTTGCTAGCCATGTTGTGCGATTTCACGTATATATTTCACTCTGAGGACAGCAACAAAAACATATAACTTGGATGCCGACACAGAGATGAAGAGTTGCTCTGAATGTTGCTTATTATTCTCTATATTAGGGGGAGGCCAAGGATGAGACGGAGGGATGGAGTGGAGAGGTATATGAGAGACGGGGGTGTGAGTTGGGAGCAGGGCAGTGAAATGGCAGGGGACAGGGCGATTTGTCTGTGGCCACCCCGTATGGGATTAAGGCGTCTGGCAATAGATAGATAGATAAATAAGTTTTCTGTTATATAGCCATGAAAAATGAGATAGGCCATTTCTGATGCCTCGAATAACCAGCAAAGAAAGTGTTTGATTAATTCGCTATGTTCAGATCATGTCCTCTTTTCCATCTCATTTTTCACGTTCAGTCTCCCTCGCCTTCTTTTCTCCTAACTTCCATGTCGATTAATCTCTGCGTGTTCAGCTTCATCCAGCCATCATCCATCATCCCAGCCACCTTTCCATGAAGTTCGTGGAGTGGAAGTATTTCAGAAACAAGAACAGGGGAAAACAAGAGTAGGAGACGTACGAAACGAGTGTTCAGTGAAAAGGGCCATACATCCATGCGTTCATCATTCCACACTCGACATTAAGTCCTTGGCAATCTAGGTTCCACGTCACATCCCTAAACACTGCACTAAATAACTGAATATGTGAAAGATGATCATTCGGGAGCCGAATGCTAATCGCCCGCCAGAATATGCTGTTGGCCAAGTTACAAGCTACTTTATAAACCAAAGGCGAAGAAAATTCGCAAAACTCTACGGAATTTAGTCACCACGTTTCACAAAAGCCAATTCATATTAAATAAAGATTTCATGCTGAAAGCTCAAGCCGTTCATGAGATATAAGGGTGCTAAAGACGGGCTATAAAAACTAGTTGACCTTTGGCAGCCATTTTAGTGACCTTGACCTTGACTCAGAGTACCCATTATCGAACTCGTCCAAGATTTTGGCCATATCTTGATACCCTGAAGGTTTCATGTTGATAGCTCAAGCCGTTCATGAGATATAATGGTAACACACACACACACACACACACACACACACACACACACACACACACACACACACACACACACACACACACACACACACACGGACAAAAACATTACCGCTCCGCCTTAGTAAAGGCGAGCTATAATAGATAATAAATAAAATGCTCTACACATTATTTTGCATGTTGACAACCATTCTATTCACTGCCAGATTTAAATTTGCTGCCAACCCTTCCTCCATCTGCTTTTCAGTTTAATCAAAATTTTCCACTGCCTCCAACCTTGTTATCTCTATATCTTTTCCTCTTTTTCTAATTTCCTTTTCTTCTCCCAGGCCCTGCACTCCGCCGCTCTCCAGTGATTCCTCCAAAGCCAGTCGTAATCCCACTTTCACTAGCTTTACCCTCTTCTCAGCTGAATAAATGCATAAAATTAGCCTACGCGTTGCAGCTGACTTCCTGCTTCCATGCTAAAGAAAATCAGCTCAAAGTCTGTAGCGTTAATTACATGAAATCAGATGTGGCAAATGATTTCTTGTTCTCATAGTCAGGAATATTACCTCGCTATTTCTGACAGCCATTACATACACTTAAAAATTTCAGCTGACTCCCTGCCCTGATGGTAAATAATATGATCTGGCAATGTATGATGGCAATAGAGGATTATAATTATTAACTTTGTCAGACTGGCTAATTAGGACAATCCGATAACTGGCAGTACTTTGGGTAAGCCTCTTTCCACCTCGCGTCAATCCTCACGTTTCAGACTCAAATTTTTATAGCTTTTCACTACAGCATTTTACACCTCGATTGCCTAATGCTTTTTTATTTTATTATTTTTTTTTTTTATAGATGATTTTATTCACCTTGAGGGACTTTGCTTCATTATCCTCCTCCACCAAAGAGACCATCCTCTCAGCTTAACGTATCACCTCCAGATGACTATACTCCATTAACTTAAACTAGGCGAAAATTACCACCTCTCCATGTTGCCCAAATTGCAGCAGTAGACTAACACTAGACTATGATGTTAGTCATGAAGAAGTGGTATGAGGAGGATGTAGAGCCGTAGTAATATCTCATTCTGCCATCGAGGTGCGGAAAATTAATTGCCATAGGCCGAAAATCTCCGCCCAGTTAAATTGGAGGAGTAAGATAAAAAGTCATCGTACTGCAGAAGTTAAAAAAAAAATAATAATCTGGCTCAGCTTAATTAAGTCGCTCTTGCCATTGAAGTTGAGAAATCTGAAGCCTTGGATATGAGTGAACGGAGGAGTGCACCATAATCGCTGGTCACATTTATTGGCTCTCCTACCCTGAGACCGCGTTCTCATCGGAAGAGAGCAAGCGAGTGTGAGTGACAGGGTGATAGCAAGCAAAGTCTAGTAAGATAAAGCACAGGCTGGCGAGTATATCCAACTCCAACTTAGACGATTCCGGTGCTGTTCCTCCATCACTTCCCCCCTCTGACTTCCTCATGGCTAACATTAAAATTTCTTCAGCTGATGTATTTTCTGTCATTGCTGGCCTCAGTACTAATAAGGCATATGGGCCTGATGGAGTCCCTCCTGCTGTTCTCAAGAACTGTGCTTCTGTGCTTACACCCTGTCTAGGCAAACTCTTTCGCCTTTGTCTGTCAACTTGTACCTTTCCTTCTTGCTGGAAGTTTGCTCTCATTCAGCCAGTCCCAAAGAAGGGTGACCATTCCCAACCCTCTAACTATCGTCCAATTGCTTTAACATCCTGTATCTCAATAGTTTTCGAGTCAATTCTTAATAGAAAAATTTTAAAGCATCTTTCCTATCACAACCTTCTTTCTGATCGTCAGTATGGGTTCCGTCAGGGACGCTCCACAGGCGATCTTCTCACCTACCTTTCAGACTCCTGGTCATCTTCCTTTCGGGACTTTGGCGAAAGCTTTGCCATTGCACTTGACATCTCAAAGGCTTTCGATCGAGTCTGGCATAAATCTTTAATTTCCAAACTGCCCTTTTACGGTTTCTATCCTTCTCTCTGTGCCTTCATCTCTAGTTTCCTTTCTGGTCGTTCTATAGCCGCTGTTGTAGACAGCTATCGTTCATCTCCTAGATCTATTAACAGTGGTGTTCCTCAGGGCTCTGTCCTATCACCAACTCTCTTCCTTTTATTCATCAATGACCTTCTAAGCTGTACATCTAACCATATCCACTCATATGCTGATGACTCCACCCTTCACCTTTCCATTCGATTCACACAACGTCCATCTCAGCAGTTACTTCAACAGGCAAGGGATGAGGCTATGGCACACCTAATGTCTAACTTGGCTCGTATCTCTGACTGGGGTAAAAATAATCTGGTTGTTTTTAATGCATCAAAGACTCAGTTTTTGCACCTATCAACCCTACAAAATCTTCCACAGGTATATCCACTTATGTTTAATAATACTCAACTTAATCCTGCATCATCCTTGAACATGCTTGGGGTTTCATTTGCTCGGGACTTGTCTTGGAAAGATCATATTACATCTCTTGTAAAATCTGCTTCCAAGCGATTGGGTGTGCTAAGCCGACTCTGTTCCTTCTTTACCCCTGCACAATTGTTGACTCTATACAGGGGTTTTATCCGCCCCTGTGTGGAGTACAACTCTCATGTATGGGGGGGCTCCCCACATACAGCTCTTCTCAATAGGGTGGAGTCAAAGGCTTTTCGTCTCATTAACTCCCCCTCTTACTGACTCCCTTCAACCTCTGTCTCTTCGCCGCAGTGTTGCATCTTTATCTCTTTTCTATCGCTACTTCAATGGTCACTGCTTCTCTGAACTGTCTGCATGCATTCCTCCACTTCTACGACGGGCGCGTAGCACCCGTCTGGCAGCAAACTCTCACCCCTTTTCTGTCCAACTCTCTAATGCAAGAGTCAACCGTTACTCCCAGTCCTTCATTTATGCAACAGGTCAACTCTGGAACTGTCTCCCTCTGTCTGTATTTCCTGCTTCCTATGATCTCCAGTCTTTCAAACGCAGTGTGTCCAGGCATCTCGAAATGAACGGATCTTGAATTTGGCTCTCTCTTGTATTTTGTTTTTCTCTTGGAGGGAACAGTATTGCAGGCTCATTGGCTTTGGTTCCTTCTTCCTCACATAAAAAAAAAAAAAAAGTAAATGGGGCGACCGTTTGCAGTATTTATTCAATCTATCAAAACACTGACCTATTATCACGTTATGATTTATATATTTAAAAGGATATTCCTTTATAAGCATAAGTTATCAGTAGACTTATTTGGCCTAGTACAGGAAAGAGTGGAACAACAATTCACAATTTAAAAAAAAAAATTGTCACTGTAAACGAGGGTCAAAAAATATTTCAGGTGAGAAGGTGAATTTCTGTAGATACCAGAGTTGAAGAGAGTGTGCATAGATGGTATGGGCACGTGGGGAGAATTGGTATGAATTGAGCTGTGAAAAAGTTACTTCTGAGCGAATTTGAAGCTGTAAGATGTGCAAAGCCAAGAAGATGGATAAATATGGTACATGAGTGTGTGAGGATGAAAGGTTTAGAAGTTAACCAGGCTAAGGAAGTGAGGGGTAATCTAGCTGGCTGGTTGAAGTTGTGTGGAGTGTATGGCATCCCTTTTTCCCTATCAGGTGGGACTAGAATTACGGGGTTTGAATTGTAAGTGAATGAGAGTGTGTTTCAGATAAGTTAGGAGTCTTTGGTTAGTACTTCATTGTCAAGTTTTTTTTTTCCTCTGGCTCTTTTGATGATGATAATGATGAAGGTGATGGTGATGATGGTGATGATGATGATGATGATGATGGTGGTGATGATGATGATGATGATGATGGCTGTACCGTATTTATAACCCCTTCACTACAATGGCGTCTTTGCTTAATTCTTGCTATTCCCAGACGATTTTATTCAGTTTAGTCATTTCTAACCCCTACGCTTCCAAAAATCTTTCTTAGCCACGAAGAGGCCCTGTCTACCACAAGGAAATATCGCTTCTGTGAAAAGGACGGCCATACAGGGACGATTGCTTGCCTACGGTTGATGAGTCTGCTCGGTCACACAAACCAGGGTTGATCTACCACTACCACTACTACTACTACTACTACTACTGCTGCTGCTGCTGCTGCTGCTGCTGCTGCTATTATTATTATTATTATTAGTATTATTACTACTACTACTACTACTACTGCTGCTGCTGCTGCTGCTGCTGCTACTACTACTACCACCACCACTACTACTACTACTACTACTACTACTACTACTACTACCACTACTACAACTACTACATCTGTTACTTCTACTACTACTACTACATCTGTTACTACTACTACTACTACTACTACATCTATTACTACTACTACTACTACTACTAGTTCCCTAGCTATAAAAATAAAATAATCTAGATAGAGCAGGAATAAACTAAATAAAATCATCAACGCACTGGAGTTTATAACAAAGAAATCTGTTTTTGTTGTATCGTTTGCCTGTGTAAATAAGTAATCAAAAAACTCTTCCCATACACTGTAGTGCTGTAAATGTTCTGTCTCTGTGACGGGTATAGAATGCATCCCAAATAGACTCTGTAAGTGTAAGATTAGTGAGAAGTTGCCCAGTACCCATTTTATGCCTCCCGTGTGTGTGGCCCAAGAGAGAAATGTTGACTGTCAGCTCTTTCCAAATGAACTCCCTGCTGGTCACGTTCTCACCCACACCCTCTACGGATCCAGTGGGTCCACCATTATTGGGTACAGTAACACAAAACTACCGCCCGCACCCGACACGCACCCACCCCACACCAGCCCCACACTCGCCCCGCTCCCGCCCCCACAACCGCCCCGCACCCGCCTGTATTGGTGTGGATGTGGCTTCTATAATTCACTACCTGCAGAGTAAAATCGTTTGACTTTAGCTGGAATACAGTAGACTCCTCCCGACCATGAAAGGATTAGCGGTGCAGTATTGACACTCAGACCTCTGCGACTAGCACTCCTCTGAATAATCGTCTAGAATCAGCTAAAATAGAATACTGGAATTGTTTCGGTTATGAGCGTGTTAATAATAATGGATATATTGTTAGGATAAGGGTGCTGGTAATGGTGAATGACGATGACCTCAGTTCAGTTCTACAGATGCAGCTGACTTTGTTATCGGTGGGATGGCTGTGTTGAACTAGGGCCAGGGATCATAAATTTTACGCTTACGTTTCGCTGTATATGGGAGTGTTTGGCTTCTCTCCTTGTAAGTCACACGAACTTGTAACTGGAAAAACACTAGACCACAAACGACATGTCCCAGGTTCGACTCCCGTGCTAAGTACTGAGACCTTTGAGCAGGATCTCTTACTGTTTGCACCAAGATTTGTAATAGGGACCCGACTCTGCAATCGACGGTTGTGTGTCCTAGTCTGTGTGGAATATGTGGTGGGTGTTTCCTGACCAGCAATACTTCTGTATAGCAGTGCCTGCTTAAACAAAAATACTCTCAGAATTGTTAGGTTCCCTCGACATTTGTTCCTCCTCCTGAAATTCACTTCTTCATTTATTTTTTTTCTGATTCGCCGCTCTTCCTCCTGACTTAGTATCAAGCTAAACAGGATTTCGTCAGGAGTTTTCCGTGGCATTTACGCTTAGTGGCTTCCATTTACCAAACAGTGTAATTGGGAACCTGTATGTAATATCGACTATGGCGGATTGTGTTCACGAGGAAGATTGAGCCTCAACAAAAAAAAATTATTGTCTTATATAATGATCTTCGAGTAGTCAGCCAAACTAAATCTAATCCTATTTTGTGGTTCGTCACGCTAAACCTACGTTCCACTTTTAACACACTTCCTATTCTGGTCAGAGCAACCTTTACCCCACGTGTTACAAATCTGCCTACCAAATGAGTTAGTGTTTAGCATCGATACTAGTAATGATTGATGATGCTTTTAAGGACCTTTTTTTTTGTGTGTATCATTATAGATCACCATGCATAAAGTAGTGCAAATACCCTAATGTATTTGATATTGGGTTTAGTTTGAAGCGGCATAAGTCATTCATCCAGCCTCTTTTTTTAATCTGTTAACCCTTTCATTTCAGTTTGTATTCACCTTGGTTTAATTTTTGGATCTGGTGTGGATAGATAGTTATAGTTTTCATAACCAGTTCATTAAATAGAGATCTAGTCTTAGGTGCATTTAATCGTCTGCTCATTAACCAGACACAAAACTAAGTCAATCAGAGTGACAGGTCTGAAAATTATACCTCAGTTTTTTCAAGCAATGATTCTCCTCTAAAATATTTCAGTAATGCCCGTCTAAATACTTCTCCATTTGTGTTCACGTGTAATTCATTTACAGTAACAAACTTGCAAGTATGAAGAAATAAAAGTACCATGGTTGACAGTCCCTTCTTAATCTTTAAAAATTGAGTATAAACTGGAATTAGATAGGCCATTGGAACACGAGTACCCCTGATACTAACAGAGAAGGTAACTTGTACATACCCTACCAAACAGCACGCCTCTTTAGACTTAGTTTCGTGGACAAAAGTTATAATTGGCATTTCTGACACTGACTCTTTCTCTGCCTTGTTTGGTGGTTATGGTCAATAACTAAGACCTTTTTACTGTATAACACCAGAAAAATAAATTCAACTGAAAGGAATCCACCGCAGCTAGAGGGTTGAGAAAGTATCAGCTATTGTCACACAGTTAATTTTTTCACCCCGAGGCTATAATTCTCATCATATTCTTGCAGCTACCAGGCAGTTTCATTTAACTTAGGAGATGCTTCACGAGCTGGAGGGATTAGATTTAACTTTTATTATCCCTTTCAGTACAAGAGATCTTTCCGGAGGTCCATAAAATTGCCTACAGATTACACGAATTTAAATTACGCCGACTGACTGAAGAAGTTAATTAAGATCTTGCAATTAAGGTGTAACAGGTAGAGATATTATATATATGAATATATATTTTTTAATGCAAAGAAGAAGGAACAAAAGGCCAGGAGCCCGCAAACCGTTCCTTCCAAGAAAAAAACAAAAAAAACAAAACAGAGCCAAATTCAAGATCCGTTCATTTCGAGATGCCTGGACACACTGCGTTTGAAGGACTGGAAATCATAGGCAGTAGGAAATACAGACAGAGGGAGACAGTTCCAGAGTTGACCTGTTGCATAAATGAAGGACTGGAAGTAACGGTTATATGCATCAAATAAATAAATAAAAATAAAATGCTGTGTGTCAGAATTAAAATAAATCTCATCACTACCAAAAGCCAGGCCCATGTGACAGTCCAGGCCTCCAGCACCGCATCACACCTGTTGAATCCTTTATTAGAAACTACCACAGCTGTTACACTAGAGTTATCTGAGCTGCACCCTTACTTTATTATTATTATTATTATTATTATTATCATTATTATTATTATTATTATTATTATTAGTAGTAGTAGTAGTAGTAGTAATAGTAGTGTTATTATTGCAATGATGATGATGATAATGATGATGACTAACTGACTGAATGAGTGATTGATTGATGATGAATGATGTTAGAGGACAGATGGATGATGATGATGATGATGATGATGATGATGATGGATCCTCGCGTTTGACATCAAGCATCTGAAAAAGTGTCATGGACTGGTGAGAAAGTGCTATCTGTCAACCAGGCCACAAGTAACATTGCTCATTAAGACCTTCACTACTGTGACAGGGCGACATGGAGACGATTTGTTTGTGGCCATCCCTTACGGGATTAAGGCATCTGGCAATAGATAGATAGGCAGACTACTCTGACATGCTTTTCATCTAGTTCTTGCAACCTTCAATACTATTTTATTCAGTACGTAAGGAAATGTCAGGTTATGAAAGGGTTAATGGAAGCTGTTTCTAATTTAGTTATTACAAAGGTCTCTCTGAAGCTAAATGAATAAATATATAAGTAAATGAATAAATTAATAAATAAACTAGTCTTGTGGTAGCGTGAATAACATACATCACTGGATTGAAAGATTAACATGATTAGTATCAGAAGAGCGTGCATTGAAGAGATGGGAAGTATTAGAAAGAAAAGTTCGGTCTGAGAGCTACGAGTATATCCACTTAATTGTACCGAGAGAGAGAGAGAGAGAGAGAGAGAGAGAGAGAGAGAGAGAGAGAGAGAGAGAGAGAGAGGAAGAGGAAGAAGAACAAGAAGGAGTGAGAGAGAGAGAGAGAGAGAGAGAGAGAGAGAGAGGAAGAGGAGGAAGACAGAGAGGAAGAGGAAGAGGAAGAAGAAGAACAAGAAGGAGAGAGAGAGAGAGAGAGAGAGAGAGAGAACTATAACCTCACTCCACTGTCACCACTCTTAAAAGAAAGTTTCCTGGTGAGATCTGGGGTGTAAATCATCAACTCGTTCAGTAAAGTCACATTTGGAGCTGGCTAATTTTTGGTACCTCATAGCGCTTCTATTCTCTTTAAGGAGCATTACCCAGGATGGACAGGTCAGTGAGGGTTACATAGACTTCCTCCAGCTGGAAAAGTACCTCCCCAGCAAAATAAAACTATCAGGAAGTGCCAAAACAGAAAACAGCAGCAAAATATCGATAGTCTCTGTTGTCTCGTTTGCGCAACACTGATGTTCACGTTTATATCAACGAAGGAGCACGGATTTCAGAACTAGGCACAACAATCAGTGGATCTTGAAGTTTAATGACGCATACTAATGAAGCCACTGCCATTACTGTCCGTGCTTAGGCTGGGTGTCCTTAAATGCAGCTTCCTACCTGGGTTTTCCATTCACGTGAAACCAAAGAGAGAGTTGATTGAAGTAATAAAGTCTCTAAGTTTAGCCATGCTGCTACCAAACCATTTTACTGAGAAAACGTCTCCCTTTCCCTGTTATGCTGAATTAATGAACGTCATATGAAACCTTTTAATTCCAAAAAGTTCTTATATATCTAAATACAGTCGTCTAAAGAGAGCAAGAGTAAACCAAAATACTATATCAGAAAGAGGGATTATGGCATGTACTTAGCCTATGTGTTCAGCTCTGCCCACTGCTGCTGAGATACAAGGAAATCTGATACAGGCCTGACACTCATCAACTTAAAGGCAATGCCCAGTCATGATTATTACTTTCTGCAGGAGATCAAGACACACGTGAATATTTTGCACTCTCCCTTCCTTTCCCTTCCAGCTATAACAGATCTTAGCTATGACGGTGGAGAGATTAGACGTTTGTTTGTGTATCAATGTCTTGGTTGTTAATGTTCCTTTTGTGTTGTTTTCCTTGTCTCCTGCGAATATGAATCATAGGAGAACTGCTCATGACTTGGTATTGCCAGAACTGAGTCATAATATCTTCATCATCATCATCACCATCGTCGTCATCATCATCATCATCATCATCATCATCATCATCATCACTATCACCATCACCATCATCATCATTGTCATCATCATCGTCATCACCACCATCATCATCATCATCCCAGCCCTAACTTCCACCTAAGAAATGTCATGAGGTCAGATACGAACACAAAGAAATCATCAAAGTAGGACAGTCAAACAGCATCCCCAATTAAACGGACCAAAGTCAAGGTCTCACGGCAAGGACAAGGTAAAATTTTGATTCGATTGAGACCAAACCTGGTGGACGAGCTGAGAGTAAGACAAGAAAGGGATTCGATTTTGCAAAGTCAGTCAAAGGTCAGGGTCATAGCGCAAGGTTAAAGGTCGACCCGTGTGTGTGTGTGTGTGTGTGTGTGTGTGTGTGTGTGTGTGTGTGTGTGTGTGTGTGGTGTAGAGATTTAATTTTGAGGATAATCACTCAAAGGTTAAGGTTACAGGGAAAGGAAGAGGCAAGATTTCAAGATCTCATGGCAAGAAGAACTTAAACAATTTTCATCAGATTTAGGCCAAACTTAATGGAAGGTTTGAGGGTAAAGCAAGAACGAAAAGATTTAAGAACAATCGCTCAAAGGTTAGGGTCACAGGAAAAGGTAGGATTTGAAGATCCCATGGCAAGATCAGTTTAAACAACTTTGATCCGATTTATGTTTAAAAAAAGAGAGGAAGGGTTGAGGGTAAGGCAAGGAAGAACGTCACAAGACAAGGTCAAAGTTCGCGTTAAGTGTGTAACTGTGTGAACAAAATAACTAAAGCAGTATATATTAATCCGATTTTAACCAGACATGGTAAAAGAGTGGAGGGGTCAGCAAATAAACTGTGTGTGTGTGTGTGTGTGTGTGTGTGTGTGTGTGTGTGTGTGTGTGTGTGTGTGTGTGTGTGTGTGTGTGTGTGTGTGTGTGCTTAATGTATGGTAAATATTAGCGTCATATGACAACACCAACGTAAAAGATTCTATCCGATCTGGACGAAACTTTGCAGAAGATTTCAATATAAAGCAAGGTTGAAGGAAATCTGTCAAAGATCAAGGTAAAAGGGCAATGTCAAATATTCACCCCTTGCCGATAACAAATAGGCTTGATCTGATCTGAATGAAATTTGGTGGAAGGATTGAGGGTCAGCCAAGAATAAAGGGATACGATTTTGAGAATAAGTTAGGGATATTTGTAGAGCAAGGTCAGCTGAAGCAGTTTTTATTTCAATTAAGTTTGGTGAAGATGCTGAGGGTCAGTTGAGAATTAAGTAAGTTGATTATGAGAACAGTTAGGTCAAGGTCAAGGTCATGGTCACTGGGGACAGTAAATTATTCATCCCTTAACACAATCTGAAGAGCGCGGGTGTTGCAGTCCGGGTGTTCCTTCTTGTTAAAATCGAAAGTGCAGAGGTCTGGACAAGCCCTCGTGTTGGCGATAATATCCGAAGCATGTGATGAACTATGACCTTTCTGTATCGTTGCTAACTGCACTTTATAATGTGGGATGCAGGCTGAGCACATCTAACCAGTACACGTTCTCTGTAACTGTCAGATGTTAGGGGTTTGCTCAAACTTTTGTACGTTCACTAAATACAATGACAAGTAGTGATTCGCAAAGACGTGCAGTTAGAAAGTCTGTTGATAAGGGCAGAACAGAGTATGGCAGTCACGTAAAGAATGGGTATAGACAAATGTTGCGGCGAGTGAAAATAAAGATGGAAGGAAACGTAGGAGGCTAGGTCAAGAAGGAGAAGGGATGTGGTAGATGAGTGTGTGATGACGCGAGGTGTGGAAGTTGATGAGTTGGGGGAAGTGACTGAGGATCGGGTTGATGGGATTAATTATGTACGGAGCAGCCCATTTCAGAGATTTTCCACTCATTTTTTAAAATCTGATAGTCATTGGAATTATTCTCTCTGGCAGGTATATGTGAAGGGAATCCATAAAGTATAAAAACTGAAGATGGTTAGGCCTGAGAGGTGTAGCCTGGATTCAGAAGACATAAATTATATGATCGACTGTTTCTGAATCATATCTTGTCCCAGATTTTGATGGAATGAAAAAAAAACTAAGGCTGATGGTCATGATAATAATGCTACTGCCTGATGATTTTATTTAACTATGAAATCGCTATCGTAAGTAATGGGTAAAGAGCAATCCCCATTCATCCTTTTACGACGATGGCGACTCTTTCTTACTTACATCTTGTAAGGAAGAGTCCAGTGGGTGTAGAAGCGATCAAGCAATCTCTGTTTTATACTTTAATTTGCCTCCCGCCAGACGATTTTACTCCACTTAGGGAAGAGCTGATGGTATAAATGTAATCTGGTATATTTTATTCTTGCCTCAACTAGACAGGTCCTTTCACCTTAGGCAATATACTGTACCTCTCTTTGTCAAAAAACAACCTCAGTTTTTTTCGTTCTTGCTCCTGTTAGACGATATTCCGTTTACAGTAGATTTCCAAGACTATAACAGCAGTTTCTTTTCATGTGGTTTTGCATCTGCCACACTGCTTTACTAGGTCTTTAGAAGGATTCTCTTAGGATAGGAAATTCTTATTATGCTGTATTCTTGCGACAGCCATATGATTCCATCCAGCTTAAGAATCTACCCCTTCAATCCGCTGACGCAGTTTTTTCTTCTTTTGAAATCTCCAGATGATTTTACTCACTTTAAGACAGACAAGAATTGCTTTGTGGATCCTTTCATTAAACAGAGGTACTTACGATGTTAAATCAGATAGTCTTGAAGTGGCAAAATAGACATCATTGGAGTGAAGAGGTTAAGGGAAGATTTTAGGTGATGCAAGCAGTAGAAAGAATATCCTTTTTATTTCTTTATCTTTTTATTTTATTCACTTACTTAAGCAGAAGGAGGCCTTCATTCACATCAGGGGAGAGTTATCGTAATGTAGAAGCAATATCTTCTTTTGTATTGCATTTATACTACTACTGTTGTTCTCTATTCCGGGCATTGTTAAATCTTGGAATCGGTAATGGATCATCATAATATTCGATGGAATACCACCTACGGGTTAATTTATACCGAGTAACAATCCAAAAGTCAGTGAAGTCAGTGAATGTACAGTGAGGTTGGATGGTGAGGAAATGGAAAATGTGAGTGCGTTTAAGTACTTGAGGAGTGTGATGAGTAAGGATGGAAGTTTGGAGGGTGAAGTGCTTGAAAAGGTGCAACAGGGAAGAAAGGTTGCTGGTGCCTTGAAAGCAGTGATAAAAAACAGGGAAGTGAGCATGGAAGTGAAAAAGTTACTACATGACAGTATTGTGATACCAACTCTAACGTATGGATGTGAAGCTTGGACGTTGCTGGAAGGACACAAGTCAAGAGTGAGAGCAGTGGAAATGAGTTATTTAAGAGGAGCCTGTGGAGTCACATGGAGAGACAGGCTGACAAATGAGAATATAAAGGAGCGTTGTGGCGTGGATGTGGATGTGATAGGAAGCGTTAGGAGGAATACACTGAGGTGGTTTGGCCATGTGGAGAGGACGGAGGGTGAGAGACTGACGAGGAGAGTTTATGTGAGTGAGGTGGAAGGGGGGAGAGGGAGGGAGAGGCCGAGGATGAGATGGAGGGATGGATTGGAGAGGTATATGAGAGAGGAGGGTGTGAGGTGGGAGAAGGGCAGTGAAATGGCGGACGTGGAGGCCATTTGTTTGTGGCCACCCCGTACGGGATTGAGGCGTCTGGCAAGAGATAGATAGACAGATAGACAATCCAAAATGGCTCCTGAACACAAGGAAACTTACTACGCTGGGTGATAACCTTGTAACCAGTGCCTGAGATGCGGGAGAAAGAATTTTGCTCCTCGTATTCCCTGCACACCTGACAGGGAAATAGCGGGTCCCTCAACTTTTATTCTTATTCCCTAGCAAAGGTATGGAGAACCCTCACCTCGGCGGATTAATGCAGGTTAGGAATTATAGGTCGTCTAAAACTTATCTCACTAAGCCCTTGTACGCAGAGAGTGGCACACCCAGGCCATTGGCTTTATGGGGGAGTTCAATGGGGCAACACTTGTGGGGATGAAGGGGAAGAGAGAGAGAGAGAGAGAGAGAGAGAGAGAGAGAGAGGAGGAGGAGGAGGGAGAAGGGAGAGGAGAGAAGTAAGTTGAGAGGAGAAGGATTGTGTGGAAAAAAAAAAAGAGATGGGAGGCAGCACAAAGGATGAAGACCAGGAAAGGGAGGAAGAAGAATGAGTACAAAGGAGTACAAAGAAGTACAAAGGAGTACAAAGGAGTACAAAGGAAAGCAAACAGCAACAGACCTTATGGTCCTTTCGAGGCTGTTTGGTACAGAGTAGACTATGACTACAAGATCTAACTCTACATGCTGAAGGATAATGATAGTAAAGCAAGAA